>NC_138245.1:1282360-1464860 GCF_964197995.2 Scardinius erythrophthalmus
TTCAGTGATTGAGTTCAGTTCCGTGTTGATTCAGTTCAGTGTTGATTCCATTACGAATAATGTAAGATTAGTCCTAGATATTTTAGATTACGAGGAACTCATCCCTAATGATAGCTATTTGCTTTTCCTAGACTTCTACAAAGCCTTTGACTCACTTGAGCACAATTTCATATTTCAAACCATTACCAAATTTGGGTTTGGAGAATCGTTTTGTAGAGCCGTCAGGACATTGTATAGAAATAATAATAGTGTTATTAAATTAAAATTCGGAACCTCACCAAGATTCAATCTGTCACGTGGAGTAAGACAAGGCTGTCCGATATCTCCATATTTATTCTTGCTTGCCTCGCAATTTTTATCTCTGCATATTTCCAGTAGTAATTTACAAGGTATTACAATTGACGATAGACAAATTATTATTAGCCAGCTGGCTGATGACACCACTTTGTTTTTGAATGATGCCTCTCAAATCCCTTTAGCTTTAAGATTGATTGATTCCTTTTCCAGAGCTTCGGGTCTGTACCTAAATATTAAAAAATGTGAGTTAATGTCAATCAAAAGCTGTAATGTTCCCTCTATATGCAATATCCCTGTTAAAGATCAAGTAACATACTTAGGAATTGTAATTCATAAAGACCAAAAAACAAGATGTAAACTAAATTTCGATCCTCTAATAATGAAAACCCAAAAGAAACTCAATTCTTGGCTGCAGAGAGACTTGTCGATACGAGGAAGAATCCTACTCTCTAAAGCTGAAGGATTGTCGAGACTAACGTATGCAGCTCTCTCCCTGGAGGTTGATAAAGGAACATTAAAAAAGGTTGATAGCATGTTAAATAATTTTGTTTGGAAAAATAAAACCCACTTTATTAGAAAATCAGTACTGATGAATTCAATAAAACAGGGAGGATTTGATTTTTTAGATTTTACTACCTTAAACAACACTTTTAAAATTAATTGGCTTAAAAATTCCCTCAATAATCCCTCTTCACTTTGGAATATCATCCCTAATTATATTTACTCAAAAGTAGGTGGCCTGAATTTTCTCTTACTTTGTAACTATAATGTTACAAAGATCCCTGTCAAACTCTCTAATTTTCATAAGCAGATGCTCTTGGCATGATCCCTAATATACAAACACAACTTTTCCCCACACAGATATTACTTATGGAACAATAAGGATATTCTCTACAAGAATAAATCACTTTTTTTTGACAACTGGTTCAAAAACGACCTTTTAGTTGGACAGCTTTTTAATTCACAGGGCAGACTTTACACCTATTTAGATTTTTTACAGAAATATAAAATTCCTATATCTGCTAATGAATATGCTATTGTTTTCAATGCAGTTCCCTCTGGAGTGTCTTTTCTGTTGCCAGGTTCTACATTCCCATGGCCATGTACTTACTCTTTGAACCTAACTGACACACTGATTGGAAATGTATGCTTTTCTGTAGAGCAACAAAAAAGAAATTATAAAATCAGAGCTCTCTTCCAGAAAGAAATAATGACAATTCCTTATGTTATACCATACTGGAACAATGTTGTAGAGAATTTACCGTGGGAAAAAGTATGGTCTTTGCCTCATAAGTATCTGCTTACCAATAAAGTAAAAGAAATAACATTTAAATTAATCCACAAATGTTACCCATCCAAAGCCTTTCTTAGGAAATATAAGTCAGACATTGAAGTGAATTGCTGTTTTTGTCACTCTCCTGAGGAAGATGTCATTCACTTGTTTTGGCAATGTACCCACACTGAGAAATTTTGGTCAGATTTCTTAATTTTTATCCAATCTTATTTTGTAAGTGACTTTTCTTTCTGTTTTAAAGATGTTTTCTTTGGCTTGTTTGACTACTCAAAAGAGAAAACAGGACAATATTACATAATTAATTTGTGCTTCCTACTAGCTAAATTTCACATACATAAGCAAAAATTTACTGGCTCTAAACCTCTCTTTTCTCTATTCAAAGATGATCTAGACAAATACATGGAAACTATCCAAAACTCTGTTAATCCCAAAGCAATGAAAACTGTATCTCTGTATTCATCCTTTTTGTCCTCTTAAAGTAAATGCATTGCATTGTTTTTGTTTTTTATTACCCTGGCAATTATTTGTATCTGTGTATCCTTTTTGTCTTTTTTGTTTATTTTTCCCCCCATGTTTATCTGTATTGCTTTAATGCTGTGTGATGTTTAATAAAAAAAAAAAAAAAAAAAAAAGTTCAGTGTTGATTCAGTTCAGTGTTAGTTCAGTTCAGTGAGTGAGTTCAGTTCAGTGTTGGTTCAGTTCAGTGTTGATTAAGTTCAGTGTTGATTCGGTTCAGCATTGATTCAGTTCAGTGTTGATTCAGTTCAGTGTTAGCTCAGTTCAGTGAGTGAGTTCAGTTCAGTGTTGGTTCAGTTAAGTGTTGATTCAGTTCAGTGTTAGTTCAGTTCAGTGAGTGAGTTCAGTTCAGTGTTGGTTCAGTTCAGTGTTGATTAAGTTCAGTGTTGATTCGGTTCAGCATTGATTCAGTTCAGTGTTGATTCAGTTCAGTGTTAGTTCAGTTCAGTGAGTGAGTTCAGTTCAGTGTTGGTTCAGTTCAGTGTTGATTAAGTTCAGTGTTGATTCGGTTCAGCATTGATTCGGTTCAGATTTGATTTGGTTCAGCGTTGATTCAGTTCAGTGTTGATTCAGTTCAGTGTTGATTGAGTTCAGTGTTGATTGAGTTCAGCGTTGATTCAGTTCAGTGTTGATTCAGTTCAGCGTTGATTCAGTTCAGCGTTGATTCAGTTCAGCGTTGATTCAGTGCAGCGTTGATTCAGTGCAGCGTTGATTCAGTTCAGTGATGATTCAGTTCAGTGTTGATTCAGTTCAGTGTTGATTCAGTTCAGTGTTGATTCAGTTCAGTGTTGATTCAGTTCAGTGTTGATTCAGTTCAGTGTTGATTCAGTTCAGTGTTAGTTCAGTTGAGTGAGTGAGTTCAGTTCAGTGTTGATTCAGTTCAGTGTTGATTCAGTTCAGTGTTGATTCAGTTCAGTGTTGGTTCAGTTCAGGAGTCGGGGAGGCGGGCCAAGATGGCGACTGAGTGACATCCCTGTGCCGAAGCTCTGCATTCATTATATAGTTGACAAAAGACTTAATATGTAAAAGGGCACAAAGTAATAATTTATTTACTGATCTGAGAAAGTCTTTGTTCGTTCTTTTGTTTTTCTAACTTTTCAACGAGCGCGATGGAAGAAGATAAGCCTACTCGAGGTGCCATGCACTCATACGCGAAGAAATCTCTGGATGCCTCGTTCAAAGGGAATGACGCTAAGAATACATCAGGATGTAAAATTCCCCTTCCTGAAACTCCTCGACAGCCTGCCAAAAAATCTAAATTGGGTGAAAGATCGGCGTCGGATATTCAGATGGTCTCTAATTCGAACCTGATGGAAGTTTTGGAGAGAGTTGAAAAAATGCAATTGGAATTTATGAATCGAATGCAATCCCTCGAGACGACCGTTCAAGTCAATACGGCCTCGTTAAACAGTGTGACTGAGGCGCTTGAGTTTATGAGCAATCAAATTGAAGAGGTATCAGGCAAGGTGAGCTCGTTGCAGAACAGGGTGGAATCACTGGAAAAGGAAAACTGCGTGCTACGTGATAAATGCGAGGAACTGGATGCCTATAAAAGGAGGTGGAATCTGCGAGTGTCCGGTATTCAGGAGCAGCGAGGAGAAGATGTTCGGAAAATTCTAATCGATTTATTCGGCAAAGTTTCTCCAGAGATCGCAGACCAGCTCGTCTACACGCTCGACATCGCCCACAGACTGGGCCCACGCGCTGAGGGAGCTCGCGCAAGCCGTCGCATCATCGTGCAGTTTCTGTCACGCAACGTTCGAGATCAAATCTGGAGGGATGCCAGAACCGCGGCCATTCTCAAAGAAAGGAAAATCCGAATTTTTGAAGACTTAACGCAAAGCACCAAAGACGCCAGGAACAAACTTTGGCCACTTGTGGAACGAGCAAGAAAGGAGGGGAAGAGAGCAGGCTTCAGAGGGCCCTTTGCATATGTTGACGGTAAAAAGATTTCTGCAAATAATCAGCAAGGCTGAATGATGCTGTGGCATCCTCGCCGAAGCTTCAACACACCACTGTCTGGTACTCTCCGGTAGGCACGGACTGTTTTTTTTTTTTTTTCTTCAGACAGAGGATAGACTTTTTGTAGTATGCTACTTAGCGTTTCCCATTTGATATTGTTTGTTCATGCTGGATCTTCAACGCAATTTTTATTTTATTTTATTTGGAATATTATTAGTTTATGACAATGGTCATAAATACGGAATTTTTACTTTTGAAACCATAACTTTCTGTCAGTGAGACGAGAGTGCTCGTTCTGAAGAATTAAGGTACCAAAAACTTGATAACTGAAAGAGGAACGAAAGTCCAATAGAACAGATAAAAGGGTTAAAAGAAACAAAACGAAAAAGACTTTTACTCATGCCCTTGTGCTTACTTCTGGTTCTATATAATGTTGCAGAGTTAGGCGAACTACTGCATTTTTGTGTTATTCTAGTTTCTTATGTTCTAATTGATATCCTGTTTCATACCTAGTTCTTCAGGTATTATAATTCTAGTTTAATTTTGTATGTCTTTGTCTTTATTTTCTTTAAATGCCAGGGGTTTGAAAAACAACATTAAGAGGAAGGCTTTATTTTTGTTTTCTAAGAGGCACAAAGTAGATTTCTGTTTTTTCCAGGAAAGTCACTCTACATCTAAAGATGCCAAATTTTGGAGGTCACAGTGGGGCAATGATATTTGGTTGTCACATGGGTCAGAACATTCTGCGGGAGTAGGGATTATGAGGTATAATTTTAATGGTAACATTTTGGAAACCAGTATTGATCCTTCAGGACACTTCTTGTTAATGGTTGTTGTTGTCAATCATTTTATGTTGATTATTGTCAACATCTATGGTTACAACTCTGTTACAGAAAACTGTGCTTTATTTAACACCCTAGATCAAAAACTTTCATATGCTTTAGGCAAATATCCTTCCGCTTTTCTTCTTTTAGGTGGTGATTTTAACATAGCTATGAATAACATGCTAGATAGGCACCCTCCAAGAAAAACAGTTTCCCCAAACTCAAATCTTGTAGCATTTATGGATAAATTTGACCTAGTTGACATCTGGAGAGAAATGTATCCGGATGTAGTACAGTACACCTGGAGTAACAAAGACCATTCAAGGCAGTCCAGAATTGATTATTGGTTGATTTCTAAAACATTGTGTAGCAATAATATCTCTGTTAATATCAGTAACAGCCCACTGACTGACCATAATGCCATTTACATTTTAGTTAATTTATCACAAAATATCGCAATTAATGCCTGCAAACCGTCGCTCTGGAAATTAAATAGCTCCCTCCTTAAATATGAAAGGGCCAAACAACAGATTACTGATCTAATCCAAATTTACTGGGAAAGGGCTAAATCACAAAAAGCTTTTGGACGTAACTGGGAGCTTTTAAAATATGAATTAGGGAAATTTTTTAGAAAATTTGGAAGTAATATAGCAAAGCAAAATAGATTATTAGAGGATGAAGTTCTTTCACAACTATCTGCTATATCATTTAAGGAACCATTGACAGATACTCAAAGCATTGAATATTCCAAACTTCAAAGTAAATTAGATGACCTCTATAGATCCAAAGCTAAAGGAGCCTATGTTAGATCCAGGAAAAAATGGCTGGAAGAAGGAGAGCAAAATTCAGCCTACTTTTTTAGGTTGGAAAGATCCAATGCTGCGAATGTTTCTGTTGATCGTCTCCGAACAAATGATAGAGTTCTGGAGAATCCTAGGGAAATAGCTTCTTTTTGCTCCAAATTCTATAATGACTTGTATACATCAAAATATTGTGACAGTTCAGCCAAATCTTTTTTTGAATCTATTAATCAAAATAAAGTTATTCCTTTAGAAGATAAAGAAGCTTGTGATAATGATATATCCCAATCAGAAATTCTACAGGCTATTAAGAGTTTAAAAAATAATAAAAGTCCCGGCAGTGATGGTTTAACCTCTGAGTTGTATAAGATGTTTGCAGAGAGCTTATCCCCTTTCTTACTAAAGGTGTTTGAAGAAAGTCTGGAATCGGAAACACTTCCACCAAGCATGACTCAAGGGGTCATCACTTTGATACCCAAACCAAATAAAGATAAAGAATGTTTAGAAAATTGGAGACCGATAACCCTCTTGAATAATGATTATAAAATTCTAGCTTTAATTTTAGCAAAAAGAATTAAAGATGTCCTTAATTGTATTATTGATGAATCACAATCAGGTTTTATGGAAAAACGTCACATTACGAATAATGTAAGATTAGTCCTAGATATTTTAGATTACGAGGAACTCATCCCTAATGATAGCTATTTGCTTTTCCTAGACTTCTACAAAGCCTTTGACTCACTTGAGCACAATTTCTTATTTCAAGCCATTACCAAATTTGGGTTTGGAGATTCGTTTTGTAGAGCCATCAGGACATTGTATAGAAATAATAATAGTGTTATTAAGTTAAAATTCGGAACCTCACCAAGATTCAATCTGTCACGTGGAGTAAGACAAGGCTGTCCGATATCTCCATATTTATTCTTGCTTGCCTCGCAATTTTTATCTCTGCACATTTCCAGTAGTAATTTACAAGGTATTACAATTGACGATAGACAAATTATTATTAGCCAGCTGGCTGATGACACCACTTTGTTTTTGAATGATGCCTCTCAAATCCCTTTAGCTTTAAGATTGATTGATTCCTTTTCCAGAGCTTCGGGTCTGTACCTAAATATTAAAAAATGTGAGTTAATGTCAATCAAAAGCTGTAATGTTCCCTCTATATGCAATATCCCTGTTAAAGATCAAGTAACATACTTAGGAATTGTAATTCATAAAGACCAAAAAACAAGATGTAAACTAAATTTCGATCCTCTAATAATGAAAACCCAAAAGAAACTCAATTCTTGGTTGCAGAGAGACTTGTCGATACGAGGAAGAATTCTACTCTCAAAAGCTGAAGGATTATCAAGACTAACGTATGCAGCTCTCTCCTTGGAGGTTGATAAAGGAACATTAAAAAAGGTTGATAGCATGTTAAATAATTTTGTTTGGAAAAATAAAACCCACTTTATTAGAAAATCAGTACTGATGAATTCAATAAAACAGGGAGGATTTGATTTTTTAGATTTTACTACCTTGAACAACACTTTTAAAATTAATTGGCTTAAAAATTCCCTCAATAATCCCTCTTCACTTTGGAATATCATCCCTAATTATATTTTCTCAAAAGTAGGTGGCCTGAATTTTCTCTTACTTTGCAACTATAATGTTACAAAGATCCCTGTCAAACTCTCTAATTTTCATAAGCAGATGCTCTTGGCATGGTCCCTAATATACAAACACAACTTTTCCCCACACAGATATTACTTATGGAACAATAAGGATATTCTCTACAAGAATAAATCACTTTTTTTTGACAACTGGTTCAAAAACGACCTTCTTTTAGTTGGACAGCTTTTTAATTCACAGGGCAGACTTTACAACTATTTAGATTTTTTACAGAAATATAAAATTCCTATAACTGCTAATGAATATGCTATTGTTTTCAATGCAATTCCCTCTGGAGTGTCTTTTCTGTTGCAAGGTTCTACATTTCCATGGCCATGCACTTACTCTTTGAACTTAACTGACACAATGATTGGAAATGTATGCTTTTCTGTAGAGCAACAAAAAAGAAATTATAAAATCAGAGCTCTCTTCCAGAAAGAAATAACGACAATTCCTTATGTAATACCATACTGGAATAATATTGTAGAGAATTTACCGTGGGAAAAAGTATGGTCTTTGCCTCATAAGTATCTGCTTACCAATAAAGTAAAAGAAATAACATTTAAATTAATCCACAAATGTTACCCATCCAAAGCCTTTCTTAGGAAATATAAGTCAGACATTGAAGTGAATTGCTGTTTTTGTCACTCTATTGAGGAAAATGTCATTCACTTGTTTTGGCAATGTACCCACACTGAGAAATTTTGGTCAGATTTGTTAATTTTTATCCAATCTTATTTTGTAAGTGACTTTTCTTTCTGTTTTAAAGATGTTTTCTTTGGCTTGTTTGACTACCCAAAAGAGAAAACCGGACAATATTACATAATTAATTTGTGCTTCCTATTAGCTAAATTTCACATACATAAGCAAAAATTTACAGGCTCTAAACCTCTCTTTTCTCTATTCAAAGATGATCTAGACAAATACATGGAAACTATCCAAAACTCTGTTAATCCCAAAGCAATGAAAACTGTATCTCTGTATTCATCCTTTTTGTCCTCTTAAGGTAAATGCATTGCATTGTTTTTTTGTTACCCTGGCAAAAAAAAAAAAAAAAAAAAAAAAAAAAAAAATGTTGGTTCAGTTCAGTGTTGGTTCAGTTCAGTGTTGATTCGGTTCAGCATTGATTCGGTTCAGATTTGATTCGGTTCAGCGTTGATTGAGTTCAGTGTTGATTGAGTTCAGTGTTGATTCAGTTCAGTGTTGATTGAGTTCAGCGTTGATTCAGTTCAGTGTTGATTCAGTTCAGCGTTGATTCAGTTCAGCGTTGATTCAGTGCAGCGTTGATTCAGTTCAGTGTTGATTCAGTTCAGTGATGATTCAGTTCAGTAACAATGTTGATGTTGAGCTGGTCAAGCTTTTATCAAGCAATGATTTAAATCACAGTCTGTTTCTCTGTAGAGCGAGTGAATGATAACAGAATGATCATTTTTGAGTGAACTTTTAAGTACTGGTTGTATAATGATGAACTCAACTAACAGCCTGTGACAGATTAAAGCTTGGATTTGACGTAGTTTTTAATGGATCAATGGCATGGAAATGGCTCATTAGTGGAATATGACATGATCTGGAGGGTGATCATGTGTTGAAACATCGACTGTGATCCTGCAGACAGAGCGGCTGTGAAACGCCCTGATTAATCCGTGCGTCCAGCTCATGATCCTAGACCTGGTGGAGTTCAGACAGGCCAGATCTGAGGGAGTAGCGTGATCATCTGCAGTCTGAGGAGGATTAATCATCTCAGCTTCATGTTTCGACACAGTGAACTCTTGAACAGCATTACCGCCTGCCTCAGATCTCAACACACTTCTAATGCAAAGCCTTTTTACAGAACTGATATATTGATCATACGTGGAGAGTTGGTGATCTGTCAAAACGGACTGTGAAAATGAGTTTTGGCCACTTATTCGAAATATTTAGAAAAATCTAACTTTTAATTTCAGTCAATTTACACAAAATATAAATGTGGAATAAATGAAATATGGTTTTCACAAATTATTGGCACCTCTTCACATTGTAGTGAGTACAACTGAAGTGAAGTATATTCCCATTTACATGGTGTGTTTTTAAGTTGACCTCAGTGATCAGGACAGGAGAAGTCATGACTTCCTGTTTCCTGTTTCAGTTCAGTCGGCCCTGTGCAATCAATTTATTAAAAGTTTAATTAAAAAAAAATTTTTTGGGGCCCTATGAAATTCATTTCAGTGTTGATTCAGTTCAGTTCAGTAGTTCAGTTCAGCGTTCCATTCAGTGTTGATTCAGTTCAGTTTCATTTTATTGTTGATTCAGTTCAGTGTTGATAACTTATTTGTGTCTGTGTATCTTTTTGTCGTTTTTTTCCATGTTTATCTGTAATGTTTTAATGCTTGGTAGTGTTTAATAATAAAAAAAGGTTCAGTGATGATTCAGTTCAGTTCAGTGGTTCAGATCAGTGTTGATTCAGTTCAGTTCAGTGGTTCAGTTCAGTGTTGGTTCAGTTCAGTAGTTCAGTTCAGTGTTGATTCAGTTCAGTTCAGTGGTTCAGTTCAGTGTTGATTCAGCTCAGTTCAGTGGTTCAGTTCAGTAGTTCAGTTCAGTGTTGATTCAGTTCAGTTCAGTGGTTCAGTTCGGTGTTCGTTCAGTTCAGCTCAGTGGTTCAGTTCAGTGTTGATTCAGTTCAGTTCAGTTCAGTGGTTCAGTTCAGTGTTAGTTCAGTTCAGTGGTTCAGTTCGGTGTTCGTTCAGTTCAGCTCAGTGGTTCAGTTCAGTGTTGATTCAGTTCAGTTCAGTTCAATGGTTCAGTTCAGTGTTGATTCAGTTCAGTGGTTCAGTTCGGTGTTAGTTCAGTTCAGTTCAGTGGTTCAGTTCAGTGTTAATTCAGTTCAGTGGTTCAGTTCAGTGTTGATTCAGTTCAGTGGTTCAGTTCGGTGTTAGTTCAGTTCAGTTCAGTGGTTCAGTTCAGTGTTAATTCAGTTCAGTTCAGTGGTTCAGTTCAGTGTTGATTCAGTTCAGTGGTTCAGTTCGGTGTTAGTTCAGTTCAGTTCAGTGGTTCAGTTCAGTGTTGATTCAGTTCAGTTCAGTGGTTCAGTTCAGTGTTGATTCAGTTCAGTTCGGTGTTAGTTCAGTTCAGTTCAGTTCAGTGTTGATTCAGTTCAGTTCAGCGTTCTGTTCAGTGTTGATTCAGTTCAGTTCAGTGTTGATAACTTTTTTCCATGTTTATCTGTATTGTTTTATTGCTTTGTAATATATATATATATATATATATATAAAAAGTTCAGAGTTGATTCAGTTCAGTAACAATGTAGATGTTGAGCTGCTTTCAAGCTTTTAGCACATAATGATTTAAAGGTCCCGTTCTTCGTGATCCCATGTTTCAAACTTTAGTTAGTTTGTAATGTTGTTGTTAGAGTATAAATAATATCTGTAAAATTATAAAGCTCAAAGTTCAATGCCAAGCGAGATATTTTATTTAACAGAAGTTGACTACATCGAACGGCCCGTTTGGACTACATCCCTCTACTTCCTTCTTTAATGACGTCACTAGAACCGTGTTTTGACTAACCTCCGCCCACAGGAATGCTCCCTCAACCGAAATTCGTTTATGTACTTGCGCACTTCTAATAACTTACTGTGTTTACTCAGCTCTTACGGTGATTTTCTGAAGTAAAACTGACGCTTCATCTTTTGTGTGATGTACAATAAACTTTTTTAAACTCATCAGTATATGTTTGATCATCATTCAGACAGCAGACTTGTAGGCTATTAATAAATAATGGATACATACAAGCAGATGACAAATACGTTATAATAACCGTAATTAAACTACTAAACTATACCTGTTTCATCTCTATACAGCAATCTGACTCTGTAGGCATTATTGTCCGACTCGAACTGAACACCGTTACTGAGAGTTTCTGATATTATCATCATTCCGTGAGATGAAGCTGTCCTGAGAGACTGAGCGCGAGCTCGTGAAGCTCCGCCCCCTGGGTCGTGCAGCAGCAGCTCATTTGCATTTAAAGGGCACACACTAAAACAGCGCGTTTTTCTGAGCCCCAAAAAATGTCAATTTAAACATGCTGTAAAAAATGATCTGTTGTGTATTTTGAGCTGAAACTTCACATACACACTCTGGGGACATCAGAGACTTATTTTACATCTTGTGAAAAGGGGCATAATACGGGACCTTTAAATGGCATGTTTCTCACTATTGTTTTAGGGCGAGTGAATGATAACAGAATTTAATTTTCTGGATTTACCTTTTTCTCTCCCTCAGCTCAGAGATCCACTGGTTGACGATCACACGTTGATCTGATTGGTTACAAGGTAGTTTGTGACGTCAGAAACACCAGCGATTTCAAAGCGTGTTTTTGAGACTGTCTTTGGTTCACTGCAGTTTTAAGGAGGAAACACTCAGCAATGCTGTCGACTTATGAATTTACACATGGTTTGTCTTAAAGCAGATTAAACACACCACATAGACACATAAACAACATTAAACGCTGGATCTTCACCACAGGGGGACTTTAAATCTGTTGACTTTAGCAACACTTACATTACAGTATATGCCAATGAAGGACAACTCAAGAAGTATAAAGTATCTCAATATCCTTTTAGATATTATATTTAGAAATATGAGCCCCAGTCTCCGATTTTGAGCCAGATAATAACATGGATATTATTCTGATAACATTTGGAAATCTCTATCTGAGTGAGTTTATCTGCTCTTATAAAGCCTGATGTGTTTCTGCACATGCTCGGAGACTCCAGCAGAGGGCAGTGTCGGAAACCACATCAGAGTTCAGGAGCCCGTGATGTACTCAAGTTATACTTCTGTCTTGTGAATATTCTATAATAATTATAGCAAGTGACTTTTATTGGGCTGATAGCATATAGATCATTGCATAAAAATGACAATATTGTTCATCTAAGATTTAATACAGAAGTGGATCCATAAACAGTTTAGTTGTTTTAAAACAAATTAAGGAAATGATCTGGAGATATTCCTTCCTGTGCATGTTGTTTTAATTCATTCCTTACAAGTAACTATTTTTAGATTATTATTTGTACCTATATCCTTTTAAGTAGCAATTCCCTTTTACTAGTTTACATTAGACTAGTACTTACTCTCAATTACAAGTAGAGTGATTACAATAACAATTTCATTGGTAATGATTGATAAATATGGCTGTTAAAAAGCAAATATTACAAGTTACATGTGTAACTCAAGAGTCCCATGGCGAGTAGTTGCTTACAAAATGTTAAAAATGACTTTCCATGGTAACTTCTCTTTGTTTTGTACGTTTCTTCTCCCGATTCCCATGCGTTTGGGAGGGGGGAACTCTCGCGAGAGTTGGCGCGCGTGAGGAGGACTCTTAGCGCTCATAGGCTGCGCGTGTCAGTCGACTTACAGCGGGCTGTGAGGAGAACTGGCGCGACCCCTTTGTCCCTAAATACAACTCTTTTCATACGCTAAAACTTCTTAAAGTTTCTTTAAACTCGCGTTAGAGTACTTCTACTCGTTAGGGACTCAACCAGGTCGGGTTATACTAGTTATTTTCGCTCTGTTTGAAGTTAAAGGCTGGGCCTTTACACGCGCTCCTGACGAGAGAAGAAGAGAAGCTGTTTTTTCTGCGACTAAAAGTCCATAAATGCTTTTTACCGAAATGGACCTGTTGAACCAGTACTTTGACAAAATGAACAACAACATTGGCATGCTGTGCTACGAAGGTAAGATTAAACCCATTTACTGCTTTCTGACTCTTGGTTAGTGAAATGAAGTGTTTGGCAGTGAAAATAACGGACGCCCGTGACGTCACCGAGTCTCGCTGGGCTGTCGCGAGCGCGCGCGCTGTTTTTCTCTATTTCACGCGACTTTTACGATGTTTATTTACTTCTAACGTAGATTTTAGATTTAACGTTTTTAAGGTTCAGGTTTAAGAAGAATGACTGAAGAAGTTTTGTATTCGTTTGTTCATGGGGAAAAAGTTATTTTTTTGCATCACGAAAAAACAATAATAACGTGTTGCCATTTGACGTCACGTCGAAAACAGCATTTAGCGGTAATTATACACTGTTTCTAAGTGCTCATTTTAAACAAGTGAATGCATGGAATATTTGCAATAATTACTTTGGGGAAAAAAAGTGTTTACAATTGTTTTTACAGAACCAAATATAAACACTTATTCATTAATGCTTTTTAAATATCAATGTTTTTGGCCACTTTAAAAAAAAAAAATGTTTTTTATTAACTAGTAAAGTGCAGAACGTGTCAGGAATTGGCTCAGAATTGTTCTTTTTAATATTATTAACTGAATTTTACATTAGGTTGCCTATGCTAACATTAAATACTTGCAATACTATGGATTAGAGGTACTGTGTACTACATGTTGCTCTGGAATAAAAGGTTAATACATTAGAGGTGTAGTTTGGTTGAGGAGTAAAGTAAGGGTAATGGTTGCATTATGTTAGCAGTGTAACTACAGAGTTTAATTAAATGCAAGTACTTTAGAAGTAATTACAATGCACCAACAGCAAGTATGCAAGTAAACTGTGTCAAATGCTTATTAAGGACATGTAATATTACCTCTGACCAGAACTGAATTATTATTGTTGTTGTTATTTGAAGTGTGCATGAGAAATGTGTAGTATGCGGATTCCTGTGCTGCATGTTCTGCAATCCGCAGCATGTACTCATACCATTACTCTCCTTCTGTCTCTCTCTCTGTTCATCTGCACTGTGGCACATTGTGTATGGCTGTATTGGCTTGAGTAACATGTGAGGCCATAGGGTTCAATAGAGCTGTGGATGGAGTAGAAAAGCAGGTAAACTGAGCGTGCATCTCTACACTAGCCTGCTGTTGTGGACCATCACATGTCAAGACAGCAGAAATGTGATCCAGTCCTCTAGACCCGTTCACTCGCCCGGACATGAGGTGCCAGTGGCTCTCTTCACCTGATGGGCTTGAGATTTACCATCAACATTTGTGCATCAGGTCAAATAAAAGACGATTTCTTTATTCAGGGCTTGACATTAAGCCTCTTCATATGCTTGTCCCTGGCAAGTGTTAATGTTGAGCCTTGCTTTATTAACACTTTATTTTAAGGTGTCATTGTTACAGTATAATTATACTTTTAAATACAGAGTAATATTGAAACTACATGTACTATAGGGTTAGAATTTGGTTGAGGGTTAGTTGCATGTAATTATGCATAATTTACTGATATTACTGCAGTCCGTGTAACGTGATTGGTTGAAGGTTAGTTGCATGTAATTATGCATAATTCACTGATATTACTGTAGTATGTACATGTAACGTGATTGGTTGAAGGTTAGTTGCGTGTAATTATGCATAATTCACTGATATTACTGTAGTATGTGCATGTAACGTGATTGGTTGAAGGTTAGTTGCGTGTAGTTATGCATAATTTACTGATATTACTGTAGTATGTGCATGTAACGTGATTGGTTGAGGGTTAGTTGCATGTAATTATGCATAATCCACTGATATTACTGTAGTATGTGCATGTAACGTGATTGGTTGAGGGTTAGTTGCGTGTAATTATGCATAATTTACTGATATTACTGTAGTATGTGCATGTAACGTGATTGGTTGAGGGTTAGTTGCGTGTAATTATGCATAATTTACTGATATTACTGTAGTATGTGCATGTAACGTGATTGGTTGAGGGTTAGTTGCATGTAATTATGCATAATCTACTGATATTACTGTTGTATGTACATGTAACGTGATTGGTTGAAGGTTAGTTGCGTGTAGTTATGTATAATTTACTGATATTACTGTAGTATGTGCATGTAACGTGATTGGTTGAAGGTTAGTTGCATGTAATTATGCATAATCTACTGATATTACTGTTGTATGTACATGTAACGTGATTGGTTGAAGGTTAGTTGCGTGTAATTATGCATAATCTACTGATATCACTGTAGTATGTGCATGTAACGTGATTGGTTGAGGGTTAGTTGCGTGTAGTTATGCATAATTTACTGATATTACTGTAGTATGTGCATGTAACGTGATTGGTTGAGGGTTAGTTGCGTGTAATTATGCATAATTTACTGATATTACTGTAGTATGTGCATGTAACGTGATTGGTTGAAGGTTAGTTGCGTGTAATTATGCATAATCCACTGATATTACTGTAGTATGTGCATGTAACGTGATTGGTTGAGGGTTAGTTGCGTGTAATTATGCATAATTTACTGATATTACTGTAGTATGTGCATGTAACGTGATTGGTTGAGGGTTAGTTGCGTGTAATTATGCATAATTTACTGATATTACTGTAGTATGTGCATGTAACGTGATTGGTTGAGGGTTAGTTGCATGTAATTATGCATAATCTACTGATATTACTGTTGTATGTACATGTAACGTGATTGGTTGAAGGTTAGTTGCGTGTAGTTATGCATAATTTACTGATATTACTGTAGTATGTGCATGTAACGTGATTGGTTGAAGGTTAGTTGCATGTAATTATGCATAATCTACTGATATTACTGTTGTATGTACATGTAACGTGATTGGTTGAAGGTTAGTTGCGTGTAATTATGCATAATCTACTGATATCACTGTAGTATGTGCATGTAACGTGATTGGTTGAGGGTTAGTTGCGTGTAGTTATGCATAATTTACTGATATTACTGTAGTATGTGCATGTAACGTGATTGGTTGAGGGTTAGTTGCGTGTAATTATGCATAATTTACTGATATTACTGTAGTATGTGCATGTAACGTGATTGGTTGAGGGTTAGTTGCGTGTAGTTATGCATAATCTACTGATATTACTGTTGTATGTACATGTAACGTGATTGGTTGAAGGTTAGTTGCGTGTAATTATGCATAATCTACTGATATCACTGTAGTATGTGCATGTAACGTGATTGGTTGAGGGTTAGTTGCGTGTAGTTATGCATAATTTACTGATATTACTGTAGTATGTGCATGTAACGTGATTGGTTGAGGGTTAGTTGCGTGTAATTATGCATAATCCACTGATATTACTGTAGTATGTGCATGTAACGTGATTGGTTGAGGGTTAGTTGCGTGTAGTTATGCATAATTTACTGATATTACTGTAGTATGTGCATGTAACGTGATTGGTTGAGGGTTAGTTGCGTGTAATTATGCATAATTTACTGATATTACTGTAGTATGTGCATGTAACGTGATTGGTTGAAGGTTAGTTGCGTGTAATTATGCATAATCCACTGATATTACTGTAGTATGTGCATGTAACGTGATTGGTTGAGGGTTAGTTGCGTGTAATTATGCATAATTTACTGATATTACTGTAGTATGTGCATGTAACGTGATTGGTTGAGGGTTAGTTGCGTGTAATTATGCATAATTTACTGATATTACTGTAGTATGTGCATGTAACGTGATTGGTTGAGGGTTAGTTGCGTGTAGTTATGCATAATCTACTGATATCACTGTAGTATGTGCATGTAACGTGATTGGTTGAGGGTTAGTTGCGTGTAGTTATGCATAATCCACTGATATTACTGTAGTATGTGCATGTAACGTGATTGGTTGAGGGTTAGTTGCGTGTAATTATGCATAATTTACTGATATTACTGTAGTATGTGCATGTAACGTGATTGGTTGAAGGTTAGTTGCATGTAATTATGCATAATCTACTGATATTACTGTTGTATGTACATGTAACGTGATTGGTTGAAGGTTAGTTGCGTGTAATTATGCATAATCTACTGATATCACTGTAGTATGTGCATGTAACGTGATTGGTTGAGGGTTAGTTGCGTGTAGTTATGCATAATTTACTGATATTACTGTAGTATGTGCATGTAACGTGATTGGTTGAGGGTTAGTTGCGTGTAGTTATGCATAATTTACTGATATTACTGTAGTATGTGCATGTAACGTGATTGGTTGAGGGTTAGTTGCGTGTAATTATGCATAATTTACTGATATTACTGTAGTATACTGATATTACTAGCAGCCATATCACCCTGTAGCCCAAGACTGGTTGCCCACTGAAGCTAAGCAGGGCTGAGCCTGGTTAGTACCTGGATGGGAGACCTCCTGAGAAAAACCAGGTTGCTGCTGGAAGAGGTGTTAGTGAGGCCAGCAGGGGGTGCTCACCCTGTGGTCTGTGTGGGTCCTAACGCCCCAGTGTAGTGACGGGGACACTATACTGTCAAAGAGCACCGTCCTTCGGATGAGACGTAAAACCGAGGTCCTGACTCTCTGTGGTCATTAAAAAAAAATCCCATGGCATTTCTCGTAAAGAGTAGGGGTGTAACCCCGGTGTCCTGGCCACATTCCACACATTGGCCCTTACCAATCATGGCCTCCTAATAATCCCCTTACATTGAATTGGCTCTATCACTCTCTCTCCTCTCTCCACCTATAGCTGGTGTGTGGTGAGTGCACTGGCGCCGTTGTTCTGTGGCTGCCATCGCATCATCCAAGTGGATGCTGCACACTGGTGGTGGTTGAGGAGAGACCCCTGATATGATTGTAAAGCGCTTTGGGTGTACAGTAGTACATATGAAAGCGCTATATAAATGCCTCATTCTATTCTATTCTATTCTAGTATGTGCATGTAACGTGATTGGTTGAGGGTTAGTTGCGTGTAATTATGCATAATCTACTGATATTACTGTAGTATGTGCATGTAACGTGATTGGTTGAAGGTTAGTTGCGTGTAATTATGCATAATTCACTGATATTACTGTAGTATGTGCATGTAACGTGATTGGTTGAAGGTTAGTTGCGTGTAATTATGCATAATTCACTGATATTACTGTAGTGAACATCTGCACATTGTCATGTTTTAGATCTGGAGTGATTGACATCTGCATAATTGGTGCAGCGTTTTGGCTTCAAACACAGTATTAGTTTTAATGTTGAATTTTCTGATTGGCGTTTTCGATGTAAACTCCCTTTATCATTTGTTTTGCGGTCTTTTTTTGTGTTTGTTGTATAGATATTTGTCCTGTTGTACGGCACAATGGCCAACTACTGTTGGTTGGTTTGTTCTAAATAAAAGTTGATTGATTTTATAGTTGCTTTAAAGCTAGTTCGTTCTTCAGTTTAGCTTGAAATACATTAAGGGCCTCTTCACATAGGGTGTGCAGTATTTCTCTAATAATTCAGTCAATTATTCCGCTAATGCTTTATTTCAAGACATTTGTCAGGTTTTTGTCTTTTTAAACGTTTCTTGTGAGTAGGAATAATTTGTTACCCATCTCATCCCAAACCTCAATTACTAATTCCAGAATGTACTTTTAGAGATAGTAACGGAGACTCTTCATGTTTTCATTCATCTTCTCTGAGTTGTTTAGATGTGAGTGTCAGGAATGAGTGTGTACTGTGGGTTTTTAACAGCTTCCCTCAAAGGTGTACTAAATTTTGCTTAAAGCTTCTTAAAAGTGTTTGTAACTTGTGTTGTGGGCCTGTCTAACCCTGATGAACTCTCTGATGGTGTGACGCCTGTGAGCGACGTCTTCCTCGGCCGCTGACTCTCCTGTGTCTCCAGATAACGCTTCAAAACATTAAGTGGAAAAACTCCAGAGCAACTGAGCGGTTGTGGTGTCTCTCGACGGGCTTGGGTTCGGAGAATCTGCTTTGACCCGCTGTAATGCCCTCGGCTCGGGCAGCCGGTCACGTGACCCAGTGACAGCGGATGGAAATACACAATCGCAGCCGGTTTCTGCTCCCTGTTGCACGGCTGGCGCTCCAGCTATTTATACTGTGTGCCAGAGAATGTCCTGAGCACATGGCTAATCTATTACAGCATCGCCCTGGAAATAGCTCTGTTTCTGCATCGCTTTCTGTCTCTGCCCAGTCGAAACGTGCAGCTCTCGTTGGCTTTGCTGATCTTTGCTTTTGCACTTTATCTGGAATTGATTGAACGCAGCCATTCAAAGGTCACAGACAAGCTTATCTTATCTTTATGCTCATTGTTCTTCACACCAATGATGTTGAGGACTCTTTTACTATGAGCTGGGGAGATTATAAAACTGTGAGCAAGCCTTGTGGGAATTACATGAATGCTTGTTTAACACAATATTCACTTACAAATGTGAGAGCAGGAATGTTTTCCATTGATGAGTTGAACTGAGACGCTTCGGGCTGGGGGAAAACATTGATTCTCAGATCGCGATTCTCTCTTCAACCACAGCTGATTCTGAGGATTTCTGAATCGATGCTTGTATAATGCAAAATGAATGTAAACGTAGACAGTTGTGTTCACCTAAAAATGAAAATCTGTCTTCAGTTTCTCACCCTCTTGTCGTTGCAAACCCGTAAGACTTTCGTTCATCTTTGTATCACAAATAAAGATATTTTAAATGAAATCTGAGCAATTTCTGTCCCTCCATTGACAGCCTATGGATTAGAATAAATGAAAGTCCATTTGAAAAAATCCTGAAAACAACTGTTTTCAACATTAAAAATAATCATAAATGTTTCTTGATCATCAAATCCTCATATTAGAGTGATTTCTGAAGGATCATGTGACACTGAAGACTGGAGTAATGATGCTGAACATTCAGCTTTGATCACAGGAATAAATTACACTTTACTATATATTCACATAGAGAACAGTCATTATAAATTGTAATGTCTCATATTAATACTGTTTTTAAAAAATATTTTTTGTCAAATAAACGCAGCCTTGGTGAGCAGAAGAGACTCTCAGAAACATTTTAAAGCAGTACCGATCCCAAACCTTTGAACAGCAGTGTGTGTATCGCTTGACTTGGAGAGCAGGTTTCCCTGGATCACAGAGTTCAGGAGGAGGAACATTTGGCCTTTTCCGTGTTGCAGCGGTGGCTTGCTGTGTGTGTGTGTGTGTGTGTTAGAAGCAGAGCCGTGAGCCAGGGGTGAAACGCTGACTGTCATCTTTCCTGCTGAAGGCTAAAGAGCTGCTGGCAACAGAATGATAAGACCCTAATAAACCCATCCCTGTTTAACAGTTCCCTCTCTGCTTTAAAAGAGACGGATGAATCTCTCCGTACGAATCTCTCTGTATGAATCTCTCCGTATGAATCTCTCCGTATGAATCCCTCTGTATGAATCTCTCCGTATGAATCTCTTGGTACGAATCTCTCCGTATGAATCTCTCGGTACGAATCTCTCCGTATGAATCTCTCCGTACGAATCTCTCCGTATGAATCTCTCGGTACGAATCTCTCCGTATGAATCTCTCCGTATGAATCTCTCCGTACGAATCTCTCGGTATGAATCTCTCCGTACGAATCTCTCCGTACGGATCTCTCGGTATGAATCTCTCCGTACGAATCTCTCGGTATGAATCTCTCGGTATGAATCTCTCGGTATGAATCTCTCGGTATGAATCTCTCGGTATGAATCTCTCGGTATGAATCTCTCCGTACGAATCTCTCCGTATGAATCTCTCCGTATGAATCTCTCCGTATGAATCTCTCGGTACGAATCTCTCCGTATGAATCTCTCCGTACGAATCTCTCCGTATGAATCTCTCCGTATGAATCTCTCGGTACGAATCTCTCCGTATGAATCTCTCCGTACGAATCTCTCGGTATGAATCTCTCCGTACGAATCTCTCCGTACGAATCTCTCGGTACGAATCTCTCCGTACGAATCTCTCGGTATGAAACTCTCCGTATGAATCTCTCGGTATGAATCTCTCGGTATGAATCTCTCCGTACGAATCTCTCCGTATGAATCTCTCTGTATTAATCTCTCGGTATGAATCTCTCCGTATGAATCGCTGGTCAGAGAAGATCAGATGTCAGACGCTGTAAAGGAAAGGCGGCCATTGTTCTGCAAGCATCGGAAGTATGATCAGGAGCCGAAAGTGTCATTTGCATTGGATGTTGTCGTCTTTTTGTCTTCTGAAAATGTCTCCATTAATCCGGATACATTTGAAAAGGGTGTTTTCGTTTAAAGCGGCTCTCCGTCCACACTAGCGTTTTCCTAATGTTTCTCATCCACACTGAATCGCCTGAAAACGCTCAATTCCCCTTTACAGCACATGCGTAAACTAGGGCTGCACGATACTGGGGAAATATGCGATTTTGTTGTTGAATATTTTGCGATAACGATATTTCTTGCGATATAACATTTCCCTAGAAAGATGCTATTTTTTATTTTAAATCATTTATATATGTGATGATTATACTAAAATAAACAGTTAGGCTAATAGATATTCCTCTGATCCTCAGAAGAATATCTCAGCTGTTTCATCAGGAGTTAACGTTACACATGCAGCACTTGATTAATGGTTGTCTGTGAGACTCTGTTGTTACTTGGCATTTCGTTAGCAGTTTTGGTAGATTTGGGCTTACACTTTTTGAAGTCTTCATATCGCTCCCTGAGGTTTTAGACGCGATATGTGCACGGCCCCTTTCACAGTACCTGCATTAATGACATGTCTTCTCTATTGAAGCCAAAATATTGGCATATTTCAGACGTACAGGTCTCTTTAGGCACAGGTTCTTCGCTGTTGTCATTTTCCTTGCTTGTCTCTACTCCCGCCATTAGTTTTTATTGTCCACTCTCTGCTCTGAGCCACTAGGTTCCCCTGTGGGCCCGATCTAGCCAATAGCATAATAGCACCTACTGGGGAGGCGGGTATAAAGATAGTAAGGACACATTTGATTGGTCGAATTTGGATAAACAACCCATGCATGCATCACACAAATGCATGACAATTTATCGCACCTCTCTGCGATACGGATATCGCATACACTATTTTTGATATTTTTTTCATGGATTAAAGTTCTCCGTCGCTACGACGGATTTCCGTTAATTGCAGCAAGTCCATCACGGATTTCCGTCATTGCGGGTTCCAGTCTGTCCTTAAAGTCTTAAATTCACTTTTCATAATTTTAAGGCCGTAAATAGGCTTTCATTTCTCAAATAGTGTAATAAATATCTTAATTTTAGTTTGAATAGGTCTTATATTAAGGAAAGACGAGGTGTATTCACCCTGCTGAGGGGGATGTGATCAAAGCCTGGAGTGGAGCAAAAGCACGTTCCTCTCTCCACTCTAAGCACTCTGTAATCACTTCGCTCATAGTCCACTCTGGGTTTTCAATTACCGCTCACAAAGTGCATGTCAGGCTACAGCTGAGCGCGGAGGTAGAACTATATTTCAGTGACACACTTATAATGCAGGTAGGGCTGGGCGATATCGATATAAAAAATATATCGATATATTTTTTAAATGCGATATGGAATTAGACCATATCACATCGATATCGTTCAAATTTGCGATGTGATCCTTGCTCCCCGCGCCTCCGCTCCTCCTTTTCCACACTGCGTGCGTGTTTAGAGCATGTTATTTTATGAGAGGCGAATCATGACTACTTCAGAAAACCCAGCACAATAGGAACTACCAGGCAGGCAGTGACATAAGTGTACGCTGAAATAAAGTTTTTCACCTCAGAAAAACGAACTTTCTTGTCCTGTCAGTCGTTATCCTGTTCTCGTAGCGCACACTCAATAGGCTCTATGCACGAACGCTGCTGACATATTTCCGGTAGGATCTCAGCCGGCGTCTTTACTTCCGCATAGCGCATTCTATAGGACAATTCACTTTAATAAAATTCATTTTCTCAGAAACGGAGACAACGATTTTAGAAACTGATTCGCTAGTCGGATTTCGCGTGATATGAGAGAATACTCACCCTCAAAGTTGTCGATGTAGCTCGAAATTTTTAATTTAAAGAACTTCTCTTTCTTACTCATATTTGTGACAGTTAACTGCCTCACAATATTGTTTACATCATTCACGTTAACCGCTGGAAGTTCTTGTAAACAGAGAGTGTAATTTGCCATTATCTCCACCTAATGCAAAAACGGCTTCTGACGCAGCACCGGAATGACCGGATGTAACTGGGCGGGCTGAGACAAAACGCGGAAGCGATCGTGCATAGAGCCTATTGCACGCGCAAATTCAGCGGCGCGCGCTGTATTGCTTCACTGATCAAGTGCACAACCGTTACGTTGTAAATTACACGAAATAAAAGTAATGCAGGTATGATTCTCATTCTATTCACCAGTTTCCATGTTTCATTAACAGTTATTGTTAATATTGTGTTTTCACCATGGTAACTGTCGTTTCCATATAACCCCAAAATGCCACTATTTTTCTTTGTGTTATTTTTTATATTTTTAAATGACTGTAGTGGCTCATACCAACATTGTATTAACAAAAACTAGTTTGGGACTGCTATTTAATAGCTTTAGCCTAGGCCTAATGTTTACAGTGCTATGCATAAGTTTAGACACCCATGCTAAAGTTGACTAAAAATAGGAATAAAAAAATCATCTTTTGGAAACTGAACTTAATACCTTAATTTGAAAAATTAGGAAAAATCCAACCTTAAAGGACACCAATTTTCTTTGTGAATAAATAATGTATCGTAAATAAATAAATGTTCTTCCTTAAAATACAGGGTGCATAAGTTTGGAAACCCCTATGTTAAATTCCCATAGAGGCAGGCAGATTTTTATTTTTAAAGGCCAGTTACTTCATGGATCCAGGATACTATGCATCCTGATAAAGTTCCCTTGGCCTTTGGAATTAAAATAGCCCCACATCATCACATAGCCTTCACCATACCTAGAGATTGGCATGGTTGTATTTCAGTTAGCCTAATAGCTAGTTTGATTTGCATTGAGAGATGATCTTATGGAAAGTATCTCTAGGTATGGTGAAGGCTATGTGATGATGTGGGGCTATTTTAATTCCAAAGGCCAAGGGAACTTTATCAGGATTCATAGTATCCTAAAAAATAAATTAAAAAAATACTTAAAAATAAAAATCTGCCTGCCTCTATGGGAATTTAACATAGGGGTGTCCAAACTTATGCACCCTGTATTTTAAGGAAGAACATTTATTTATTTACGATACATTATTCATTCACAAAGAAAATTGGTGTCCTTAAAGGTTGGATTTTTCCTAATTTTTTAAATTAAGGCATTAAAGGTATAGCGGAGGATCTTTTTACTTCCGGGTGGATACCCTATACTATTGGTCCTCCTAATTGTCAATCATCCTGGTGAATCAATCAAACTTTTCAAAAAGTGGAGAGGGCGGGACTTATCTAAAATTCGGAAAGATCCTCCGCTATACCTTTAAGTTCAATTTCCAAAAGATGATTTTTTTATTCCTCTTTTTAGTCAACTTTAGCATGGGTGTCTAAACTTATGCATAGCACTGTATTTATTAGTACTAGTCTTTACTATTAGTCATATTCTTACAATTTATGTTAAGTAAAGGGGAAAAGTAACTTACTTGTGTGTTAACAAATTTTGTGTAAACGTGTTATAATTTGCATATATATATATATATATATATATATATATATATATATATATATATATATATATATATATATATATGCAAATTATTAATTATATTAGTATGTTCCATGCCTGGTTTTCATAGATTAAAATATAGCTTTTAAAATACGCCTACTGGCAATATAAAAGCGATTTATAACGTCTCCCCTTAAAACGCTATTGGTCTCGACTATTTAAAAAGTTAAAGGAATATGACTTGGCCTAAAAAAAAAATTCAGTCAGAAGAATTTTTTTCACTTTAATCCCTGTTTTTTCGATATATTGTGCAGCCCTAGCGTAAACCCTCACTAAAGCTCACTGAGACGATACAGACGGAGAAATAAATAATAAAGTTATCGCTCAATTCTTCTGACAGGATCATTTTATTGAGCAGAATATCTCCTCATTCACTGATGGTCCAGGTCGCTCTCACTCACTATTATATGTTTGGTCTAAACCGCTAAAACTGCTCATGTTTCACCGCAGGACAGCAGATGTGAGTGTATTCTGTCATCTCTGCAGGACTGGGATATGAAGAGTGTGTGAACTCACATATTTCAGCAACAGTGTGAGAGTGAATAGCAGATAACAGGCACAATATAAACATCAATATCTATATAATATGTCACATGACTAAACTTACGTCATCGTTTTCACAGTCCACACTACAACGAGAAAACGGCGTTTTCAAAAAGATTTGTTTTCATTAATAAAAACGCCGTCTCGGTGTCGACGGAAGAGAAAACATGGGTTTTCAAAGGCAAGCGTACGAGTGTGGACGAGGCCTGAGTGTGGAAGGGTTCGGGTCACATCTGTAACACAATCTCTCTCTGGCTTGACGTTTGAAGTCTCCAGTAGTAGAGCTGGACTTTGATCACTCGTGCTCATAATGACAGTCTTTCAGTGGATCAGACATTGGCTTCGTCTCCTCTAACGCTGATAGGCATCTTCAATGGCTCCTGCACTTCCAGCGGAGGTTGATGTGAGGTTTTATCCTCGTCGCCTCAGAAAATACAGACTCGCCGAAGTGTGAAATTCAACAGGTTTGTTGAGAGCAGCTTTGTTCAGTTTTCTCTCTTCTCCAGGCGTTAGCGTGTGAAGGGTGTCTGCGTGAGGGTTTCGCACCTCAGAAGTTTTGCAGAGAGGAAATCGAGCTGGAGATTTGTTTTCCCGGAGGAAGACGGTGAATTAGTGTTCCGCAGACAAACTTTGATTTCAGTGCCGTTTGAGTTAAACTCTTCCCTAACGGAGCAAGTCTATTAACTCCGACATCCTCTGAGACCGCGAGTCTTCTGTGATTTGCTGAAGTTACGTTTGATTTTTTTGATTTATCAAAAACTGTAATTATATCATATATAATATTTTTGTTATGATTAAAAGATTGCATTCATTCTCTGCACTTGCACCAAATCGTAAGCATTACAAATGGTTGAACAAACTTTCCTGAGCTTTTTCTAAACTTTTGTAATCATGGATATGCCATTTTAAAATCAAAACTGGAATATACACTACCTTTTAAAAGTTTATCCTGCATTATATTGATCAAAAGTGACAGTAAAGACATTTATAATGTTACAAAAATATTTATTTTTAAAATAAATGCATCAAAATCATCAAAAAATCCTGAAAAAATAAAATGTTATTGTTTCCACAAAAATATAAACCGTTTTCAGCATTGATAATAATCAGCAAAGTGGAGCGGATCGACCGGCAGATCCTGGTGATTAAAATAATTGAACCTGATGAACCTGATTTGTTTGCCACACACTTTTTTCTGTGCTTGGCGCTCTCTCTGTGTTTAACTAAGCTCTCACACATAAAATGTACTGATTCAGTTGCGAACGCTGTGTTACCTGCGAACTCTGTCCCACGGGCTTTACATGAGCGCAGAGCACTGAACCATCAGCATAGCCACTCTCTTCCAGTGGATCCACATTATCCACATCACAACTCCAGGAGTGTGTGTGACTTTAGGTGACGCTTACAAAAGAAATCAGTCAGCGTTACAGGGTTTATCCTGGGTCAGTATTGGTCTTCTTCGGTGGCCGACGGACACTCATCCTTTCTGGCCCTCTTTTCTTTATCTTTTTTTTTTAAAGCTATGAATTTACCACTGGATCTCATAGCTTTGTAAGATCAAATCAGTCTTTGCTAGACCTGATAATTAATTTGGTATATAATCATATCAATATCAAAAAGTAGAATAAAAAAGTAGCATTAAAACAGGTTTTTTTTTTTAACTCATAGTCTAATTTTCTACAATATACAATTGAATACAATTATCAGCTAGCTAACAACAACTTGCTTTGCATTTTTTTTTTTTTTCTGGTTTCACCTCACTCAGGTAAGTTTTCTACACTTTGTCATATAAATAACCTGAAAATACTATAGTTTATTAAGGTTAAATCTTGCTAGCCACTCTTAAGGCGGGCGTACACGGTGCGAGTTCGGACCAGGATCGGACACTCGGGAGGTCGTGAGATATTGCACACGTTGCGAGTCAGTTTAACTGATAATCGCGTCAATGCAGCTGGTACACGGCACGACTGTCCTGCACGAATTTTATCCCGAGCCGGCAGCAATCACGTGAGCTTTCGCGCTAAACACAGAGACCGTCAATATTGCATGCAGGCAAAGCTTCAGATAGAAAAAATGACAGAAATGTGTGTGCAAATGATTTGTTGTAAAGCAGAGAACAGTAGCCATTCAACATAAAAACTAGAGAGAGAGAGAATTATTATTTTTATTTTATTATTTTTATTTAATATTATTATTATTATTTTCTGTAGTACAATGTTCAAAATAATTTTCTATGATGTTTTGATGCTTTGGCAATACAATTGTATTTTTGTCATGCCAATAAAGCTTTATTGAATTGAACAGAATTGAATTGAGAGAAGTGTGTGTGTGTGTGTGTGTGTGTGTGTGTGTGTGTGTGTGTGTGTGTGTGTGTGTGTGTGTGTGTGTGTGTGTGTGTGTGTGTGTGTGTGTGTGTGTGTGTGTGTGTGTGTGTGTGTGTGTGTGTGTGTGTGTGTGTGTGTGTGTGTGTGTGTGTGTGTGAGAGAGGGAGAGAGACAGTGTATGCTGTATGGTTGCTGCCACTGAGGTATAGCCCCACGTGGTTGTGTATAATTTGGAAATAGGGGACAGCTGGTGAAAATCGGGCCGATTTTAAACATGTTTAAAGATGATCGGGAGGTCGGGGAGGTGCTTATAACGTGCTCGGCTCGGCTCGTAATTCCTCTCACACGCTGCGAGCCGCGACCATGCGAGCATCACCGATTCCACTCGATTTCTCCCGAGTGAAAAAAATAATCTGCGAGCTCGTAAAAACAGCAAAAATCGCACCGTGTACGCCCGCCTTTACTAGAAAACATAGGGTAAGCACACTTACATTCTCATTTTAAGAGGTGTTCTCAGTACATGTGGTTTGATTTGTTAACATCAGTTGATGTATTAGGCTAACTAACAAGAACCATGAGCAATACATTTGTTACTGTATTAATCTTTGTTAATGTTGGTTAATAAAAAATACAGCTGTTCATTGTTTGTTCATGTTACTTCACAGTGCATTAACTAACTTTTGATTTCAGTAAAGCTACTAGTAAATGGTGAAATTAACATTAGATTAAAGCCGAACTCGGCAACTCTAGCGAACTCTAGTCACTTCTTCGCTGATTTTCCCTTTTGTTGTCGCATGTTTTCCCCACGAGCTCCCCCTACAGCTGTGGTGGGGCGTATATTTCACAACACAGTCGTAAAAAACTCACTTGCGGCGGCCTCCTCCCCCTCTCTACCGCTGCTCATGTGTGTTTGTTTTGATCGGAGCAAGCCAACTGTATCGCGTGGAGCTATGTCTACCGAGGTGGGTAATCTGGTAATACATCATACATGCGTGTGTTTGTCGAATTGCCGTAAAGCAATTTGTGTTTCGCGCTCGTTCTCGTTCTCGCTTTCGCTTCTCACGAGACTTCCAATTTCTATCTTGCCGGGACGGTAGTGAACAAGTTGCAAGGTTGGTTTTCCGCCTGGGAACGCTGGGGGGAGCGGGGAAAGTCACCAATATCACCAGAACAGGTTGTTTAACCATCCAAATGATTTCTAGACAGTTTTATTAAGTTAAAAAAGCTACCAAGTTCTCCTTTAAAGTAGGGCTGCACGATTTGGGGAAAATGTCATATTGCGATAATTGAGGTCAATATTGCGATTGCGATATAATAAACAAATGGTTTCATGAGTCAACTTGCTTGGTTCTCAAGGAAAATAAATGCACACACTGATTAGTGATAATCAGCCTAAAGAAAAAGTTCTTTAGTCAAGAGCAGTGAGTGTTTTTCTCTGTGCCCTTTGTTCTTTGATTAACTTTAGCGACAGATATAATTAGTGGCTGCTGTGTACTGTCCCTTTAAGAGCAGCCGCTGCTGACAGAGACGCGGATCTCATTCTCTCACGAGTCACAACTCTCCACGTTCATCATAAGACTACTCTTATGTTATGAAGATACTTGACAAAAAGACAATTGTGTGTACAATCGGCGTACACCGATTCAGACGTCTCGTGAGTTCAGTGTTGGACAGATCAGTCGTTTTAACCATTCATGAAAGTGAATCGGTTCAAAGGAGTCACTAGTTCGCGAATCGGACGTGTCATTGACGTGTGCGCGTTGTGTGATTTATCCCGGCAGTTTAGGACATCGCACAAGATTCGTGCCAACACAGAAAACATTTCATCACTGGATAGGTTTTTTCTTTTATTGAAATTGTGGTTTATGCCAGCTGAATGTGCGGAACGCTCTTAAGAGAAGATGAGGCAACGTTTCTTAGCACAATTCAGGAGAAAAATCTCTGAACGCTCCACGTGAAACTGCGGTCTTTGAATTCTTTGAATTCTGGTCTTTTAGACGGTGATATTTCCTGTGACTGGTTTGGCTCCGCTGTCCTCAGATTCATAAAAACCTTTTTTTCTCAGTTCTGATGTGACTGAAATGTGCTTTTGCAGTGCAGACTCGACACTTTAGTGATAACTACAGACGTGTCAGTGCATGGCATGATCGTTGATTAAATGCAGTTATTCAAATAAGTAATTTTTGGACCACCTCCAGATTTTTCTCCTTTCTGACCTCTTTTGCTGCTTGAAAAACCTCACATCTGTGTGTAAAACTATTTATTTATCATTTGAGAAAGCAATCCTGTTCAAGTAGTGCTGTAGACAACACTTGATGCTCGTTGAAGACCGACTGTAGTTCAGTGTTTCCCAGCCCTGTTCCTCTACAAACACTGTTCTTCATCACTCAACGCCTGTCCCTGTACAGTGTTCTTCAGTGATGATAAATGAATCGCACCAGTGCAGCCCACATCTCTGGACACACACACACACACACACACACACACACACACACACACACACACACACACACACACACACACACACACACACACACACACACACACACACACACACACACACAGTCAAACCAACATGTATTCACACACCTCCAACATTTCTCACATTATCACAGTTTATTCACTATAGTTTAGAAAATGGTAATAAAATATGAGCAGAACTCAGTTGATATTTGACTGGTTTTGTCCGTCCTTCTGTTAGACTGTCTCACACATGAATTATGTTGAATATCTGTCAGCTGTTAAATTTAACTACACAATTAGATAATACCAGTTTAGCTCAACCAATCACCAAGCAATGCTTCATTTTGTTCAGTCTGTGTGTAAAAAGAGCATTAGCAATTAAAGACAAAACACACTTCAGCAAAACATGATCAGCTCAAAGTGTCCCAATCATTATTGGTCCCAAAGTTTTACTGGTGGTCTCTGTATGAAGAATATTTGGGTATAATATGTCACAGTTTACTGTATTTTGCTCTCCTCTCTTACATAAATGAACTATAGTGTCCTGATCACACTAGTAAAGAAATATCTAAAATGATATCTGGTGTCTGAATGTCTTTTGGTTTGACTGTAAGCTATCGTGTGTCGGGGTGTTGTGGTCGTTTGCGCTCGTCTAAAGCTTTTCTCTATTAGCAGCTCCGGCTCTTGCCAAAAACAATGATGTCAGTGCCGTTGCCATGACGCTCGGACCGACGAGCCGAAACATGCCAGTCGGGAAAATAGGCCGCTTGTTTTGGGAAGTACCTCGTGAGCTCGTCCATCTGAGCTTTATCCTTCGTTTACTTGACTCTGAAGTCGACTGAATGCATGCATGGCTTATTTTATGAGGCTTCAGTGTGGGAGAGGTTATTTCTTACCATCTGTATTCATCATTTTACTCTGTAAATAAATGCACCAGTGCAGTGCAGTGCTGTGAAAATCAGGTCTGGCTTAGTACACACTTTCTCGGGCTTAGTTAACCTCATCGCAAGTGGAAAGTCCCATTGGAGAGAGCGTGCCAGTTGTAATTTTCCGGCCTAACTCCCACACAGTGCCTGCAAATGCACCGAGTGCCCTTGTGCTGCGTCTCATATTTGAGTGGATTGAGAGGAATCTTCCAGCACAGTGTTGTAATGACGCTTCGAGAGACACATCCCTGTTGTTTTTTGCATTATAATCCTCCAGTGCAGTTTAGGGCCGTAAACATGGCTTTCTTAAATATTATAAAAATTCAAATTATATTCAAATTCTAAAGGCAATACTTGATGTTAGAGGGAAAAAGTACTGTATTGTCTCTTATGAACACAAGAGCGCAATAAGCAAATATTAACCAAATCAAGCATCACATCTTTTATTGAAATTAAATGACATTCACTTTTTCAAGTGCATTAAGTTGTGAAACAATTGTTCTTAAAAAAATATATTTTCCTTAATGTGCATGCAAGGAACATTAGGTTACAATAGTGCGTTAAACTGTGTTTGTGCATCAGTGACCTGAGAAAACACGCTTCAATACACAGCGTAATGAACTACATGAACACACAGGGCCCTATCTTGCACCCAGCGCAACTGACTCTGTACAGCGACACATGTATCATTCCTATTCTGCACCCGACGCACAGTGGACTTTTCCCTCCACAGACGCACGTCGGTAAAATAAGGGAATGAACTTGCGCTCCCGGGGGCGGTTCAGCGAAAAGAGGCGTGTTCCGGCGCAAACGTTCCCTGGTGCTATTTTGCAGTTTCAGAAAACAATTCCTCCACTGACCAGGAGAAACCTCGTCTAAAGTCAGTGGCGTTATACAGATGCTGTTTTAAGGGCGCATGCTTGGCCATAATGTAGCGTACGCACACACACTTTGCTTCTCTCATCTACACAGACGCAGCAGTTCTCATTTTGCAAATCATACATTATTACAAGGAAAAATATTCCACACGAGGGAAATCATTGTGGTGTCCATGAAGATGTGAAAGATAGGCATAAATCTGGCTTACACATTTACCCAGATTATTATACGCCTGTTTAAGCGAAGCTAATCTCCTCGGCTGTGAACCGCTCCTGGCAAATCCGCCGTTATAATAGCAATCCGCCGTGGAACAAGCGCGCCTGCTCTTAAAGGGAATGTGAGATGACGCTCTGATTGGTTTATTTCACGTTACGCCCAAACCACACCTATGAGTAATGAAGCGACTTCAGACCAACACATTATAGATTTGCGTTGGTATCCGCCCACAAAGTTACTTGGGTTTCGCGTTTGATACTTGCGTTTCAGATCGTTAAAATAGAGCCCACAACAGCAAACTGCCATTCAGAAACACTCACTTCTACTCACTACAGCTACATATTGATCATCAAAAACACCAGACGCTCAGCTTGATCTGAGCGAGTGCTGAGCGCTTTCTGTTGAGTGTTTCAGCTGATGAACACACACACACACACACACACACACACACACACACACACACACACACACACACACACACACACACACACACACACACAGCTCTGACTGATGTGCAGGTTTGGTCGAGTGTTATTGCACAATTTTTGCCTCCGACTGAGAGGGTTTTCGTCAGCAGGCCTTTTCCGCCTTTTTTTCAAGTTATTACTGGATAAGCTAACAAAAACACACCGCGTCAGTCATGACATCATCATGTCTCGCGCGCCTCTTGACACACCAGTTTTTTAAAATATTTTATATTTGACAATTTACATTTTTATTCGACAGCCGTAGTGCAGTACGTTTGCAGAGAACAAAGTTTGTTGTGCTCTCTATTTGATTGCAAATAAAAGGCAAAGATTGTGAAGGCATTTACTGTACAAATATTGAGACTGCAGCCTCAGTGTATCAGTGCAATCCAGAGTGCTTTAGTGCATCAGTCGCTGATGCCTTCTCTGCTCTGATATGGTGCTGAGATACTAGTCAAGTGTCCTTTTGAAACAAAAATAGAGAACCATGTCAAAGGAAAGAATGATGAGTGGGTTTATGGTGATTGCTGTGATTCTTCTCTGTGTGATTTGATGGTTATTATGATCTGAAAATCAACATCAAAGCAGTGCCTATATTGACCTTCAGCTTTCATGTGTAATATAATGTAGTGGTCGACCGCTGTGGGTTTTAATGGGGCAGCTTGGTGGCTGATATAATACATTTCATATAGATGGGTTTTAATTTAGTCCAATTAATCATTTAAAAAGTGATTTTAACAACAGATGGGCAGCATAGTGAGTGAGGAACTGTTTGCACAGAATCCATTGATGTTTACTCATGTTTATCCATTGGTAAACGACTCTTCTATAGAGTGGATTATTTACGCTTCGGTTGGTTGTCGTCTGCTCTCTCGCATCTTTATCAATATTTGCTGGTATCAGATCATACAGTCAAACCAACATTTACTCAGATAACTTACATAAATGAACTATAGTGTCCTGCACCCACTAGCAAATAATATAAAAAAATATGTATGGTGTCTGAATAATTTTTGGTTTGACTGTATTTACACAGCGGCGAACTGCACACCAGTTTGCATTATCACATGAAGACCCACTGCTATGTTCCTCATGCCAGATGCTCATATCTCCTAAACATACTTTATTAAACTGCTATGGATTGCGTTTTCTCAGGAAATTATATTACTCTGCAAACACTTTAGAAGAAAATTTTAACCGCTGAATCCATCCAACGTCTTGCAAAGCACTTCTCACTAGGGCCGCCCCCTAATAGTCAACCAAAATTGTATTAGTCGTATTAGTTGCAATAAAAAAAATAAAAACAAACCTCGGAAAAGTGGCGAACTTATCGACTTCAAATATGGCTTATCACTTATCACTAGCAACTTTACTAGTCCACTCGCTCTAATGTTAATCTAGATAAATGTGTGCTATTATTAGGTGCATATTCAAGTGTTTGTGTGGAGAGAGCGCTTACTACAGGTCATACATCACTGCATGTAACCTAAAATACTCATTTTGGCCATTCAGATAAGAGTAATGCAAACTGTAAAGGCTCTACTTTTATTTTTGTAAACTCACAATAACAACAAAACGTTGTGCTTCTGTAAAATAATGGCGCTTTGTCTGTTCGCTCTTGAACTCGGCGTATACTTGCCTCACAGACATGAGAAATATATCTATAGAAAGCTTGACATTTTAACATTTGAATGAACAGATTCCAATGGAAATAAACATTTTCTGATTATGTTATCCGCATGAAAGTCAGCATCGTTGACTAAACACAGCCGAAAACATTACCAATAAATTATTAAAATGTTTAGACGGTCTCATTCTGTTTTTTTTTTCCACGACACATTCATAATCATATGTTTGCCGGTGTGCCGTGGCAAGCTTTATGTGTGAATTTGTGCGCTACTTAGGCTATGTATTTTATATAGGCAATTAAAGGCTCATTATTATGAACAATATATATTTTAATATAAACGCACTATTAGTAGACTAATGGCTTAAATGAACGACTACTAGTCGGCTAGAAAAACTTAAGTCGAGGGCAGCTCTACTTCTCACACGCCCTACACAAGCAGAATCCACTCTAGTGCTGCGATACGGAGGACTGTAACCGTGTTATTAATGCTAGTTGTGTTGTGTTTGCAGGTGAGGCTGCTCTGAGAGGCGAGTCCAGAATGCAGTCTATGTCCCTGTCCTCTGCGGTCAGCAATCACCGGACCGGTCCTCCTCCCATCAGCCCCAGCAAGAGGAAACACAGCGCGGACCAACCGGACCAGGACATCGACTGCAAGATGAGCCGGCTGTTCGCCGCACAGTTGTAAGTGGAACCGATAATTTCACATCTCAATTTGGATGCTTCGTGTGTGTGTGTTCCACCAACGTGGAAATCTGGTTGGTTGTTTTTAGAGACCAGCTTAAAGGGATAGTTCACCCATAAATTAAAATTAGCCCATGATTTACTCTCCCTCAAGCCATCCTAGGTGTATATGACTTTCTTCTTTCAGACGAATACATGAGTTATATTAAAAATGTCCTGCTCTTCCAAGCTTTATAATGGCAGTGAATGGCTGTTTCTGTTTTGAAGTCCATAAATCATGGGCTAATTTAAATTTTTGGGTGAACTATCCCTTTAAGTTAGGGCAGTGTTCCTGCAGAAAGAGCTTCGGGAATGCTTGGGAATGTGCTGAAGGCCTGGGATTCCTGGGATTCCCGAGCTCGCTGTGGAGCACGAGCACATGGGCTGTGTGTAGTGCTGGCCGAGCCCTCATGGCAGAGCTCAACATTCCCTACATTCCAGACCCATTTGGAAGAGCGGCATTCTGGGACACGAGAGCTGCTGTTCAGAAGAGAGAAGCCACACTGGTGCTGGGCAGAGCAGCGCACTGATTTATGACCACCAATTTGTCCTGTAAATTAGGATCCGAGTGCAAGAGCCGGTGAGAACAACAGAAGCTCAGAGATTAAAGTGCTAATTAGCATGGCAATGTTTTCAGGCTCTACTAGAACAGGTTTTCCTGCTTGAATGTTGATTATTTTCCTCATATTCTCCATTGTTGCGGCTCCTCTCTTCCCAGTCTGTCAGTAACGCTCTGTTTACTTCCTGTCTCTATGAAGCCCCTCCTTCTGAAAAGCACACTGTGCTCTGATTGGTCGGCTGGAGTAGTGTGTTGTGATTGGTCGAGCGCTTCGAGTGTGTTTGGGAAATATCCCGCCCCTTACCATAACCGCCAGTTTAACACACTACTAACTAACTCAACCAGGCCCCGCCCCTTTATTCTGCGCATGAATTATTATAATGAGGAATATTGTGACGTGTTCGTTCCCGGAAGAAACTCAAGACTACAATGGAGGCGTTTCAGGCGTTCAGAAACACTGACACTGATGTAGAGAAGAGCTGGAGCTTTTCATGATCACACAGCAGCATTACACACTAAACACAGATGAGGGAAACGAGCACAATAGTTCATATTCTCTTTAAACAATGTCACTTTGATATTGTGTTTGTTTAGCTTCTTGTGCTCATATTGAACTGCACGGGTTGTTTTAAACTTCAACTATATAGATTTACTCTTGTAACTCTTGATCCTCGTCCTCATCTTTGGCAGTCGTCATGTTTCCATGGTGACGCGTCATGATTGGCACAATTCACCACAGCCAGAATAGCGCTGTATGACAGATGTAGCGCTTTTATTTCTAAATATTAACAGACTTGCTCACCATGTCATCAGCTATCTTCTATTCCGATTCTCAAATTCTCAAAAACCTTTATAAATGATCTTGATCTGTAACGTGAGATGTTTGTTTGGGCCGCAGTTCAGAGATTCCTGCCTGTGTGATTTATTACAGCACGTGAATTCATCAGTTCCTCCCGAAATACATGAAAGTAAGGGCGCTTTCACGCTAGCACTTTTGGTGCGCACCCGGGTTGGAATGACGTCAGGGTTCGGTTGGTTTGGATGATGTGAGCGCTGTCTTCCTAACTCGGGTGCGCACCCGCAAACCGCGCTCGAGTCCGCTTAAAAAGGGTGGTCTGGGGTGCGGTTCATGTGATCTCCAGTACGGTTCGCTGCTGATATGAATGCAATCGTACCAAATCGCGGAAGTGAACCGCTCTTGAAGACGTATAATGTGGTCGTCAGTCGCACACGCGTCACTTTCAAGATGAGCGGAAAGGGTTTACTTTGGTCATCAGAAGAAACTGAAACCTTGTTAGATGTATGGGCTGACGGAAACATAAAAACGCAACTGGAAAACACATAAAAATGCTGATATTTTCATTCATAGCGGTTTACCAAGCAACACGATAACGTGCCAGCTGCAGCTTGATGACGGTTCGGATACAAATAATATAATGTGAACACAGTCCATCGGGGGAGGGGGAGCAATCAAACTCGGGTTCGGCACAGGCAATCGAACCAAGTGTGAAAGCGCCCTAAGCGGCCGGTGAACTATGAGAAGACTAGAGCTAACTTTATAGTTACTTACACTGCCTATCTGATATGAATAAAACACATCTGCAAATATATTTGAATGGATTGTTATTCCTGCTTCCATAGACACCAAACATTGTGTACTTTACAAACTATAAATGTATTGCTTTGCTATAAATTATGTTTAAATGTCTGAAACCTAAAATAAACATTATGTGGAAACACTGAATAGTTGTGAGATATGACGAGCGCTGAGCGCGTCTGCCCTAGTGCAGAAGCACAGTTTGGATCCGGCAGTGATGTCACGTCACTGTACATTCGCTGTAGACATCGCCCAACCCTACTTGTTTCCCGCATGTCTTCTGAAGTGACTGACCAGATCCCGTTCACACTGCGTTTGCTAGTTAATATACAGGAAGTGCTCTTTTTTCAGTGTATTCAGATGAAGAGTTTTTTGTTGAAGTGCAAGTGGTTTGGATTATGTGAGTGTATTGTTTAGTTCAAACATTATTATCTAGTGAACTATTTGATAATTAATCTTTAGCAAACCAAATTTACAATATAATTCTAATTAGAAAATAAATTATTTAAAGTGTATTTAATTTGACTTCAGAAATTCGAGTTGTGCAAAAGCTGAAGTGTTTGTGAAACAAACGACTTCGGTTTGTGTTGTTTTTATACCTGTTTTTTTTTCTTTCTTACACCCTGAACTTTTATGACACTTTCTGCAAACATTTTTTCCTTGTTTTTCCAAGAGTAGGAATACGTTTATATTTGAACTGAGGATTGAATTGTTGATTTTGCTCAGTGTTCCTCCATATTGATGTGATTTTGATCAGGATGGATGTGAATGAGCCGTTCTTCTCGTGGTGAGTGTGCGGGAGAAACCGGACACCCCAGACTGCAGCAGCTCAGGTTTCCATGATCCCGTTTCTCTATAGAAGGGAATGAAGGAGTGGGGGCTGGGAAAGAAAATCACTCTTCCTGTGTTTCTGCTCACCATAAGCTTTTGTCCAGAGTTGTAAAGTTATTTTAAGCATTTCTGTTGTAATAATGAATGCGTCGTTGTCTACGAGTGTTTAGAGTTGTTTCATGTTATGCTTGTTTTTGATCTGTAGGCTTTGTAAGGAGTTTGTCTAAGCGTGTGTTTACGGTCTGGTCCTCTCTGTTCGTGCCAGACTAAACAGTTTAAAACACAGAGATACGACTCTTCATACGCAGCTCCCTCAGCGCTGCCAGTGAAAACTCCTAGGCTAATAAAACGGGAGACTCCGGGAGACATATTGTCGTCGAGTGGGCTTGTGTCGGGGTGGGGGCCATTTTCTCATTTTCACTGCTTCCATGAAAACAAAGGGCCTGTTATCCGGTCGGCCCACTGCGTTCTGGAAGCTTGTCCCACTGGAGACGCCCCAATGCTGAATAAAGCTCACTGTTCCTGTTGACGTCTAAATGACTGAAAGTGACATCTTTAAAGGAAGGTTTAAAGAGAATAGGACCTATTCTGTTGTTTTCCATCTGTGTTTAGTGTGTAGTGTTGCTGTTTGAGCATAAATCTATTAGTTGAAGATTAAAACAACTCAAGCTGTTAAATTTGAGCACAAGTTAAACACAAACACAATGTCAAATCGACGTTGTTTAAAGAGAATAGGAACTGTTGTGCTGTTTTCCATCTGTGTTTAGTGTGTAAAGCTGTTTGAAGAGGAAAAGGGAGTTATTCTCTAGATCAGTGTCTGTGAAACGCCTCCAGTGTAGTCTTGAGTTTCTTCCTCATTTGAATAATTCATGCGCAGAATAAAGGGGCGGGGCCTTTTTGAGTTAGTTAGTAGTGTGTTAAACTGGCGGTTATGGTAAGGGGCGGGACATTTCCCAAACACACTTGAAGCGCTCGACCAATCTCAACACACGGCTCCAGCCGACCAATCAGTGCACAGTGTGCTTTTCAGAAGGAGGGGCTTCATAGAGACAGGAAGTAAACAGAGCGTTACTGACAGACTGGGAAGAGAGGAGCCGCAACAATGGAGAATATGAGGAGAATAATCAACATTCAAGCAGGAAAACCTGTTCTAGTAGAGCCTGAAAACAAGACCTAAAAGTTATCAAACGGTCTCTTTAAGCAGTGTAGATCAGAACGTTATTATTAGCGGTCCATACTTTCAACGTTTGACCTAAATCTCCCTATAGGAAGCGAGTAAAGACTGCCATCTGATTTCATATGTTCTCCTGGAGTTGGGAATAATCCACAGCAGCCTGTGTGTTCCTGCTGGGAACTTGGAAACTGCGTATTTCTCATGCATTCAAAGCCAGCCAAACAGAGTCATGAAAAGGCAGTGCCAGTGTGGTCAGGGTTTATAAAATAATGTTTTTCTGCTAACTTTTATATATATAAACAAACACACGAGTGGCTCATTTGCGTTTGGATTATAATTTGTCAAAGCAAGTTAGCTGAACGGTTTTAAACTGATTACACACAGTGTGTGTGTTACGGATCCAAACTCTGAAACTGCCTTTTACCTTTTTGGAGGCTCCTTTAAAAACCTGCGCCAAAAATAATCAACGTGCCGACATGTTTTAGCAGCTTCAGTAACCACATTTAACATTTGCAAATGGGAAGTCAGTGTATTCACTAAGAAATATAAATGTAACACTAGTTTAACGGCTCACGCTATTAATAAAGCTCTTTGGCTGATGTTTTAAAGCACATTTCTAATGATTTGTTATAAGAATGCTAGAGAAATGGCTGATATTGAGCAGTGCGTCTGAAACGACTGAACCATCTCCACAGCTCTGACTGTATCCTGTGGTTCTGCTTTCCTCGTCTTGATTTCTCCCAGATGTTTCCTGTATCTTTGTGGGCGATGGTCCAGTGACTTAAAGGAGAAATAAGAGAGAAATCTTCCTGCCAAGATCCGTGGTGGAATCGTGAGGTTTTGCCGCACGGCTATGAAATGCTATTATGAGAAAATGTCCCTAGTTTTATTGGCCTGCATCTGTGACTAAAGCGAGTCTTATAGAGTTCTTCACATCACTCCTGTAAAGTTTGGATCAGACTGCCTTCCTTATTCATCCTGCGTACGGTTTCATTGTGTCGATCCGTTTACTTGCGTGTGTTTTGTAGGGGAACTGTTAGACAAAGCATCATGCTGTTAGCTTAACCCTCTGGTGCTCTTCGTGTGTCGGACAAAAATCAACCGAAATGTTTTTATTTTTGGTCAATGAAATGAATGTACTATATTTTTATTTTGTGTTTTAAGGGTTTTTTTTGTACTAAATTATATTTATGCTGTATTTATAATCCATTTATTCACTTTTTGAGCATAGACCTAAAAATTACATTTCTAACTTAAACTGTGGTAAATCTTGAATACTTTAGAGCACAGACGGAAATTTTAAAGATGACAATTGGCAGATTATTGCTGAAGTGAAAAAGTTTAAAAAACTGAACTTATAGTAACAGAATTTTGTGTATTGTGATAAAAAAAAAAAAAAAAACATTTTTATAAGAAATATATATTTCAAAATCACGTTTTATACTCTAAAACTGCAAGATAATCAAAGCCATAAATCTAAAGAAGAAGCCTGATAACTCAAAAAATGAGCTTTCAGTGAGATTTTGTTTGGCTGCAGTACCAAACACTTCCACTAGATAAAACGGGGTTCCACAGGGTCTTAAAAAGTCAAAAATTCTGACCTTTAAGGCCTTAAAACGTCTTAAAAACAGCCAGATTTTTATCCGAAGTCTTAAATTTAATTTAGTCAGGTCTAAAAAAGGTTTTACCCTCCAGACATCATTTCATTTCCAGAAGCGCTGGCCGCAGAAAGTTATTACAAAGTAGAAAGTTATTTCAAAGTAGCAAAAAAGTCGTGTAGGTCTTAAATTTCAATATTTATGGTCTTAAAATGTCTTAAAAAGGTCTTAAATTTTGTGTCCACACAGCAAGTGCCAAAACCTTTACCAAGTTTCGTACCATTACGATGAAATAAAAAACTCGTCACATTTTTCGGTCAAAAGTGACCAAAGAGCACCAGATTAAATGAACATCTATGACCAGTTTCTCTTTAGGTCAACTACTGTCATGGCAGAGCAATGGCTTGAAAATGATCTCGCCACTCTAGTTAGTGTCGATGTTTTTAATAGAGTTGCTTTACATCCAGCTCAACGGCACAAAGATTGCTCCCTGAATACGAAGGCTTGTTACTGTCACACTACTGAAAGTTAGCACGTTATTTACTATTATATTGAGCCTAAAACATCAAAACATACAAGAGCTTCATGTGAAAGTAGATTCATGCTATTCAGAGTCCCGAATAACTGAATGTCCTTTCTCGGAGCAAGCGTCTCGAAAGCACTGGTGGATTATTGCCAGAGCATTTTGCTCCCGTCAGAGAGGAATCGCAGGGAACTGAAAGATCTCATGAAAGGCCTCTTTGCTGCTTCTTTTCAAAGGATCTTGAGTGAAGAGGCTTTCAGCAGGCTTTTCTCTTAGATCTGACCTTACTGCTAATAACATGATGCCTGAGGCCGATATAGATTCACATTATTGTTGTACTATGGTGAAAAGCTGAGGCCACATTAGCCAAATGGTCAAAATCCTCAGGCAAATATTGTCAATAGTGTAGCGATTGTGTGCATCACAGATCCCTCTCAAACCTAGCATGTTTCTGTTAGTTTACAGGGCAAATCCATGGGTCCAGATTAGGGTTGGGCATCGTTTTAATGATTCCGATTTCGATTCAGTTTATCAATTACGATTCTTAACGATTCCTAATTTAGATTCCGATAAGGTAAAAAAAATAACCTTAGATATCAATTGTAGCTGAATATCATGAACTCAAATCAACAGGCTGAAGAACACTTACGCAAGGAGCGTTTGCCTATGGTTTAAAAACACCACAGAAAAACAACTAGCCTAGCTAATATACATTTCAAGCATTATTAAAGATAAGCAAACACTCTGTAATAAAAAAAGAACAAATAAAATGGCAATCATGACAACTAGATATAAACAGTTGAAAACATGAAATAAACAGTTTTAAGGTTTTACAGAAACTGTAATCAAATGTAAAATAACTGCACTTTCTAAATAAAATATACATTAGAAATATAGTTACACAAGTTATTCAGTCAAGAACGAGTCTTTTGTTGTTTGATTAGTGTTATTATAGAGACGGCAGCAGGAATATTAGGCTGCTGTCACTTTAAAGCAGCACTAAAGAGCTTTTTACCTTAAAATAATGTTTCCAAAATAGTTTCAGTGGTTCATCATGTCGTAACGGTGAACGGCACTTCTGCAGTCGCTGGGCGGCCCTCTATCGGCTATAACCGCACTATGGACATTTGCCAGATCGGGTACCGTTTCTGTAGTTCGAATGAGACATGAGAAACTACAAATCTGACTTGCTTTACGGCAAGCGTTACAATAGTCATTATTTAGTTTTTCTTCGTTTCTGATGTCGCAGTACATCATGCAGCATACTCTACCTTGCCTGTGGACATCGTTCATTCCAGTGCCGGTGCTGGATAAACAAGCGTGCGACGGTAGGCTAGATTATTTACGCCAGCGGTAATGGACAACTCCTCTTCCACCCTGTAGGGGGACGGCGGAGGAGAAGTGCTTTAGTGTCGCTCTAAGAGCTGTCCAGTTTAGTACACACACCTGCAGCTCTGAAGACAGCCAGTCGGCTCGCGCTTGAGTGCTTTAAAATCACACGCTCTGGATGTGTGTGTAGCTCGGAATTTTATTTTATTTTACAAGTATCCGATTCCTGACCTCAAGTGTTTTTGGGAAAGTATTTTCCATTCCCAACCCTTGTCCAGCTTGAACACGTGGGGAAATCCAGCAAGAGAAATTCCTGATCGCATCGATTTTACCTGCAAAGATCTGCTGAACGCTGTAAAGCCAGAGGCTATGAAGTTCATATGTAACAATATACAGAACCTCGATATAGTCTGCTGTAAATTCAGTGATAAATTTAGTCACCAAGTCACTTGAAACTGGTGTGTTTGTCTTCTGTGGAACACGAGTCCAGAACTCTCAGGCTTTTGTTTGTTTGTTTGTTGTTGTTGTTACTCAGTCACACACATGTAAAGCAGTATTACACGCGTATCCTTCATCATCACCTCCTCGTCCTCCTCTGGCCCGCATGTTCTGCACTGGAAGCTGATCTCGCTGAGGAAGGGATGGAGAGGGAGTAGTTTCTGACAGATCTCCCTCTCCAGCTTTCCATCAGTTATTGTGAGGACAGTAATTTCCGGTAGACGTAACAATTTACTTGCAGATGCTTCGCTTGCCAATTGCGTTGCCAAGAAACGGGCGATTTCAGGGACCGCATCCCACACAGCTGAGCCTCGCCGAAACCCAGCGTTCATCGGTCGCCGAGCTGAGGTTACTGACTCTGCATTGAAAGCATTTCCTTCAAATACCTGATTAGAGTTTCTCTGGCTGTTGTTCGGCGTTTGTGTGCCGGTGAAGGGTATTAAGTTCTCTTCCTGTGAAGCACAGACGAAGGCTTTTGAATGGTGTGTGTGCCCCTCGCTGGGCCTCCTCTGTTGGCAACAGGAGGCCGATCGTTCCGGAAGGGTGGAAAACGCTTTGGGCTTTTGCTGCATGTGTGTCTATTCTTTCAAAGGGGGAAAGAAAAACAGGAAAGGAGGTCGTAGTGGGAAAGAGCCTTTTGTAGCGAGCGATCTGAGCTAATCTAATAATGCGTTTTGGTCTTCCTACATCATTTATCTTTGGAATACGCAGTTGCAATATGTTTTTTGTCGTCTTAAGTGTAATATTTGGTTTTGTCCTGCTTATGCTGCTGTACCGCCTACATTTAACTACAGTTTTATCTTATCTTAATCTGACCGGGTTTCAATCAAATGAAACAAAACTTTCTTTAAAATAAGGATTATTTGTTGAGCACACCAAGCAAATACTTGAGTATAAGCAACGTTGACTCCATCCAAACCCTTGTTATCGAGAGCTAATCTGACCAGGTTTCGATCAAATTAGACAGCTTTCTTTAACCCTCTGATGCTCTTCACGTGTCGGTCAGAAATCACTGAAATATTTTTTTTTGTTGAACTATTTCAGTTTGGTCATATTTTTTTACAGTACTAAATTTTTATTTACGCTGTATTTATAATTTTTTATTAACTTTTTTCAGCATAGACCCAAAGTCATTTTCCAACTTAAACTTCATAAATCTTGAATACTTTAAGACACAGATTTAAGTTTGATCTCTTTTCAAAGATGACACGTGGCAGATTATTGCTGAAGTGAAAAGTTTTAAAAAGTGAACTTAAAGAAACGGTTACAGAATTTTACGTTTATTGTTATGAAAAAAGTATTTTAAATTTTTATATGAAAAATATATTTTCAAAAACATTTTCCTCTAAAACTGTGAGAAAGTCAAAGCCATAAATCTAAAGTTGTGTTCACATTTTGATCCTGATATCTGCTGAAATGATCTTTCAGTGAGAGTGTGTTCGGCTGCAGTTCCAAACGCTTCCACTAGAGGAACTTCCTCTCATTCATTTCCAATGCGTCATTTTAGACCACGTCCATGTTTTTTGTTTGTGTCCACACAGCAAGTGCCAAAACCTTTACCAGGTTTTGTACCATTCCAGAAAAACAAATGTAAACATTTTCTGTCAAAAATGACCAAAAAGCACCAGAGGGTTAAAATAATAGAGATTATTTGTTGCACACCAAGCGAATACTTGAGTATTGACTCTGTACAAACCCTTGTCATGGAGCCGTCGCCCGCGGGAGCTGCGCAACTCTTGCCAGACCCACTGAATGCATTAATATCTCTGCTTGTTTGTGTCGTTCACCACACAATCCCTGCTTTGTTTCTGTGGCAGAGGAAAGCCTGCCAACGGGGACTATCGCAAGGACCCCCGGGACCGCAGCCGCAGCCCCATCGAGCGCCTCGCCCCCCCCAGCGTGGGTCTCGTGGGTGGGCATCTCTACGCCCACATGCCCAGCCTGGCCATGGACCAGCCCCTCGCTCTGACCAAACACACGGACACGCGCGCCGCCAGCATCTCCCCCATCTCCCCCGCGCTCAGCCCTGTCGAGCGCCAGCAGGTACGACCCAACACACACTCACAACATTAATCTCATCCAAAACAAAAGTTTGTGTTTGCATAGAATTATTCTGTTTATATATAAATACACACAAAAATGCATGTATATACTTGATAAATATTTGCATGTGTATACTGTGTGTGTGTGTGTGTGTGTGTGTGTGTGTGTGTGTGTGTGTGTGTGTATATATGTGTGCCTGTTCTTGTCTCAGGACAACTTTGATGAACTTTTTTGATCCACTTCAAATGTTGACTACTGTATTTATACATCATTTATATTATATATATATATAAATATTTTATATGTAAATAATACATTTTCTTAAATGTATACGTGCATGTGTGTGTATTTATATATACATATACAAAATAATTATACACAGCACACACACACTTATTATGTAAACACAAACTTTTTTTTTTGACTGTGATTAATCGTTGCCCAGCACTTTTTTTGATTCAGTTAACCCTCTGCTACTGTCCGCCTGCTGGTCAAAAACAGACTTTGCTTTTCATGTATTACTTTACAACAAGTGAACAGTAAAATAAGAACAAATACACACATTACAAGCAGAGATGAATACTAAATAACAAAGTTTCTAACAGTAGTAATCAGGTACAGAAATTCATAATTAAGCCTAAATCTAAAATAACACTATTTGTTCGCTGTAGAAATGATAGTTTGTTCTTTGTTAAAACTGTATTTTCTGGTTTTATTAATATTAATGACAGACGACAGCAGGAATAGCTATTATGTGTGAGCCGTCACTGAAGAGCGGGAAACTGACAAACATTAGATTTCTTTCTCAACTGTTCACTTGCTGAGACGGGCATTTAGACATAATACTGTGTTTGTGTGTCTCTCTCTCTCTCTCTCATATAATACACATCATTTCAAAGCAGCTTCACAGGAAGTGCATGTGTCCACATTACAGTTTAGAGTCGGTAATCAGAGGAGACTGTCTAAGGCCCCGATCACAACCACCGAGTCTAATCGCGAGCACTCAGAAAAAAAAAAAATCCACGATGACATCAGGCGAATTATTATTATTTTTCATCTGCAGAAACGCGAGGCGCATAAACAGCGTGCAGAACGCTCACTGCCATAGGAAAACAGTTGAATAAAGTCACCTCTCACTGCATAAAACACGTCAGGTGTGATCGGGCCTGAGTTATGCTTTTCAGAAATATACACAATCACTGTTAGCGAAAAGGTGTTCATTTAAACTGTAATAATGTAATGCAGAAAGAATGAGCTCATTGAAGTGAATACATTAGTTGTTGTTCTGTTTGTTTGCCTGTACACTTGCTCATCTGATGTGTGTGTGTGTGCGCAGAATCGTCCCTCTGTGATCACATGTGCCCCAGCGAACAACCGTAACTGTAACCTCACGCACTGCACCGTGTCCCACAGCGGCCTGACCCCCAGCTACCGCAGACCCTCCAACTGTGAGTACACCACACTCACCCAATGGGGGAACTGCACCTCAGTCCAGTACCAGAAGTAACTGTAACATGCAGGAAGTGACATCATTTAAGTAAATCTCAGTTTGTTTGATTTGCGTTCATATTAAACGCAGTAGTCAAGATCAACCATTCAACTCTCTTACTAAAGTTTTAAATCAGAGTGTAAATGTGTATGATGGGCTATCAAATCTTTTAATTTAATTTAATAAATATATCCATTCAGATTTTTATTTTTCTATAAATTGTATTATTATTTTGTTTTTGTTTGAGAACTTACTAAAAAATGTTAGTCATGCAGTGAAAAATTCTGATTTTGTAATTTGAGAGTAAATTGCATTGTCTGAGCGCCACCTGTGAAGTGTGCACTACTAGTGTTCACTCTGTCCATACAGTTCACTTGAACATCTTCATTAAAAACTGTTGTTGAACCCAGAAGAACTTAAGAAGTTGTACCCAGGGCCTAGACTAACTTGTGTCCCGTCTGCCAGTGACTTCAGAATGTTTGCCAGCCACAAATATGGCTTTACCTGCCGTGAAACTTAGAGACCAGTGCAGATTCACAACTCTCCGTTCAGATTTCACTAACACTACTAGCCTAAGTGATATACGTCTAAAACATGAGTAAACCGGAAGTAACAAAAGAAAGAAAACAAATGCAAATTACAAGCAATAGTACAAATAAATACAATATTACATATATTAGTGCTTTTAACAGTAGAGTGTTTGAGAGCAGCTTTCCGGTGATGACAGGAGATTACAGTAACAGATTTACAGCAGCTCGAGGATAAAGTTACTGTCCAGCTAAAGTTAGGTTTGATTGATTTTAAGTGCCATTTGTTATCCTTGCGTCTTGACTCACACTGAATTAAGCCGAATGCGTGTGTGTATCCCCAGCGAACACCGCCTGTGACCCCGTGATCGAGGAGCACTTCCGGCGCAGTCTGGGCAAGAACTACAAGGAGCCGGAGCCCGAGCCCAACTCCGTGTCCATCACCGGCTCGGTGGACGACCACTTCGCCAAGGCCCTGGGGGAGACGTGGCTCCAGATCAAGGCCAAGACCAGCCCCGACTCCTCCTCCTCCTCCTCCAGCGCTCACATGGTCAACCACAACCAGTCCCCTTCCCTCGTGTCCTGAGGACCAGCGCAGCCAGCGAAACCAGTGAAACCAGAACCTCTTCCACACTAACCCACTCTCAGAGCAACACGCATGCTTTAGCGGTGTACATAAGAACGCTCGTTTAACTTTCATTTGTGCAGTTTTTTCCTTTCAATTCTTTGTTTGTTTGTAAGTTTGCTAGTATACTTATAGCTTGGCTGTTGCATTATGGGATGCCCATACCTTTAAAACAACAACAACAGGTTTTTGAGATCAAAATCAGCCAGGCGCTTATCTAACCATCCAGATACCAAAGAAACCGCTGATGCAAACCTTTACCCAGAAGCCATTCTTCCATCACGCCCATTCTGTCTCTCTCTCACACACACACACACACACTCTCCCGGTTGAATCTGCATGTGTGTATACTTGAAACGAAAGGCCTGGACTGATTTTGCACTATGGATGATGGAGGCGGTGTTCGGTGTTCAGAGCGCTGATGATGTCACAGATGGGAAGTGATGCGTTCGGAAGCGGGAGAAAACACACACACATTCGACTGGACTCGGGCAGAAGTGGGCGTCCCTGTGGTCTCGGACCGGTTTCCCCCAGGCGCTGTGGTTCAGTAGCGTAGAGTTGGAGAATAGACTAGTGCGTATAAGTGCATGTTTTTGACAATAGCTGGTATCTATTATCGTGTAGACATTTCAATCGTAATGCGTTTAGCCTTTTCTCTTCAGATTCGAGTCTATTTTTGTCAGTAACAGTCCTAGATAAACTTACTGCTGGTACAGTTGTACTCCATATTATTATTTTCTATTCAATATTCATCGTGGTAGCTGCCAGATACAGAAGAGAACAGCCTCCGGACAGGCCATCTATACATGCATATATATAAATCTATATAGAAAATCTATATTAACGGTTGGTTTTTGTATGTTATTAATCCGTGGTACAGGATGCTGTCGCTTTGCATGACCGAAAGCAGCGTTAGCAGTTATGGACACGTCAACTAGCGTTGACAATCTGCCGAAAACGTCAAGCTAACTCCGTGTGTGTTCGTCGTTCTTCATCATCTCCTCTTAATCCTGCTTTCCCCAAACACACTACATTCCTCCGATAGGGAACGTCTCGTACTTGCTCCTGTGTGTGGCGAGAGGTGGCAGGAGACGCGTGCGCTCGTCCGTACATTCCTTCGGCCCGCTTGAAACCACACCACCATCACACACCACACACACATTTCACTACCAGTTTACTGTGTATAAGACACTCTCTCACTCTCCGCTTGTCATCCTACACACTTAATGAAAAACAAAAAAAAGTTTTTATATAGGAAACTATAAGACCATCATTACGCTGTGCGTAACGAATGTACAGAGAAAACAAATCGTAGGTATTTTTGAGGAACAATTAATTTGTTAATGATATGTAGCTATTTAATTTTTCCCTTTGTCCTTTATTGTAATCATGCTTTTTCTTTTTCTTTTTTTTTGAGGAAAAAAGTTGATCTTTTTTGTTTGTAGGTTGTTTGTGTCTAAGGTTAAAGTGCAGGAACACACAGTTATTCTATGAAAACACTGCGTTAGTGTAATAGCCACTTGTGTATTATTTCCGAAGGCTACTGAGCAGAGTCTCGAGACATTTGAACAAACGGACCTCGAGTCTGAGCGAGTTCCTCAATCCCGCGCCGTCCGCCGGGATCCGAGCGACCGTATTTTCTATTTCGATGTGCGCTTCCAGGAGAACGACGACGAGAAACCAACGTTTAAAACACTTCACCGCACCTCGAGTGTGCTGCTTAATGATTTGTAAATCTGTATTATACCCTCATTTCATGGCCTTGTTTCTCCTTGGAATAAAACAAACTTTTGGCAGGCCATTGTTTTGTACTTTTAAGTAGCCTCAATGAACAATAAAGTGCTCTTAAACCACAGCCGTGACTTCAGCCTCATGCTTTCTGAAACACACATGCTTTCCAGGACTACAACCTGAGATCTCATCTATCAAACGATCATCTTTCAGAGTCTAATAGACAAATAAAGTGCAACACGCAATAACTGGTGACTGAAGGGATACTATGACAAAGATATCGCTGATAAACGCATTCATTTATGATTGGAAGAATGAAAGATGGGATGTTTATACGAGCAATATCACACTCATAGCCGTGAGAAATGGCTCTATATATTTGATTTTGTGTGAAAAGATTGTTTTATCAAATTAAACGCTAATTTCACACATATTGTCTTTCAATAATTCAAGCACTTTTCATAAATATGGCTGTTTAAGGGTTTAAATTTCAAAGCATCATATTCCAGCTATTTTTAGCTTGAACCCTGAAGTAATTTTAATCATGACTGAAATACTGGAGTTTCTGAACAGTAAAAACTGGTAATTAAACTGAAGACGCTCTGCATTACACGGCTCTATAACTGCAGTGCTACGTCTTCCTGACGCGTCTCGGAGAACGCTGTAATCTCATAATCACGGTGATTCAGGACGTATTACTGACCACCTGACCTCAGACTCAACGCAAGAACACAGCACACACTCAGAGTGGATAGAGTCCATGTTTATTGTGAGAAGAGACCGTTACAGATGTAGAACATCATGTTGAGTGGCTGGATGACACTGACCCACACCTGAGACTTTACATGAGGACCGGTCAGAGCGCCTCGCATCAGCACACATCACATCTTCAACACAACACTAAAATGATGGCACACTGTGAATGTGGGTGAGAATGGTTAAGATGTTTCTGCAGGTGCGTCATGACAGGTGATGTACAGTGAGGCGGCCGTGAGCGCTGATCTGGGATCTGTCCGAGAGCCTTCAGATGCTGTCGTCGTCACTCATGTCCCAGATCTGGAGAACACAAGATCACATCACACTGTTAGATACACGAGAGTCTCTCCTGCTCACTAAAGCTGCATTACATCAGAAATACTGTAAAACGGTGGAATATTATTATAATGTAAATCATCTGTTTTCTATGTGAATATACAGTAAAGTGTAATTTACTCCTGTGATCAAAGCTGCATGTTCATCATCATTACTCCAGTCTTCAGTGTCACATGATCCTTCAGAAATCACTCTAATATGATGATCTGATGATCAAGAAACATTTATCATTATTATCAGTGTTGAAAACTGTTGTGCTGCTTCAGATCTCTGTGGAAATCGTGATAAACTACTATTCAAGTTTGGGATAAGTATATCATTTACTCAGTAAAGATGCATTAAGTTGATCTAAAGTGACAGTAAAGACATATCATTTTACAAAATATATCAGATAAATGCTGTTCTTTAGAACATTCTATTTATCAAAAAATCCTGAAAAAAAAAAAAAGTATCAGTTTCGACAAAAATACAAACTGTTTTCAGCACTGATAATAGTCATAAATGTTTCTTGAGCATCAAATCATCATATTAGAGTGATTTGTGAAGGATCATGTGACACTGAAGACTGGAGTAATGATGCTGAACATTCAGCTTTGATCACAGGAATACATTACACTTTACTGTATATTCACATAGAAAACAGCTGTATTTTTATCAACTGCAGCCTCTGTGAGCCGAGAGATGTTTATTAAAATCATTATGAAGAGAGTGTATAATCAGAAGCTCCTCTGAGGATCATGACACAGTGAAGTGAGAATCTGAAGCTGATGTTTAAAGCACAGAGATCTGCAGCTTTATCGTCTGATGGACATCTGAACACACAGATAAAGCTCTTCTCAAACACACTAATCCTGCACACACACACACATCTGAGGACCAAACCAAACTCACACTGCGCGCAGAACAGAGACAGGATGCAAGACTGAAGACAACCGCTCCAGACGTGCGTGTGTGTGTGTGTGTGTGTTCTGTGCACACCTGGCTGTCAAAAGCTCCGTGTCATTGACATGCTAATAAAAGCTGAACAAAAACAACTTCAGCGGCTTTTACACTTTGAAGTCTGAGCCAAGACACAAAAACAAAACCCTGAGAGGTGAAGAGACGAGCAGAGCTGAAGCGAAACTTTACAACACACACACGCACGCACTCACGCACGCACACCTCAGAGAAACACCTCTTCATTCTTCATATAAGAGATACATCAGGACAGTCAGTCTGTGGTGTTTGAAGAGTCTTCTACAGAAGCCTGCATTTATTTGATCAGAAATACAGTAAAAAACATAATATTGTGAAATATGATCTGATATATAACTCGTTTTATCCCTCGGCTCGCAGGCTTTTGTGTGTCGCACTGGTTTAGGGCTGTAATTACCAGAATCATCTTAATAACAGTGAAGCTCAAGTATCATTCAATTATACAAGCGCTGTAGAGTCATGGGCGTGTGACCGCATGTCTAGCACACACACACACACACACACACACTCTCTCTCTCTCTCTCTCTCTCACACACACACACTGCTTTCTGCCAGTCTTTTCATTCAGAAATAACTTGTGCGAGCAGAACTTCATGTAAACAGCTTCACTTTAACCTGACGAGTTATTGATAAAGCTGTCATTACAATCACAGCAGCCGTTCATGATTCACACACTGACAAACATCATAAAACAATAACCTCAACTTCAGAAGATCAACGACACGATCAAACAAACTGTGAGACACGGCTGCAAAAGAGCCGAATCAATCCACACATCGATATTCACATCATTCAGGACATGTCCGGTGAATCCAGGAGTTTATGATCAATAACCCAACACTGGGTTACATCCTCAGTGAGAACCCAACACTGGGTTATATCCTCAGTGAGAACCCAACACTGGGTTATATCCTCAGTGAGAACCCAACACTGGGTTACATCCTCAGTGAGAACCCAACACTGGGTTATATCCTCAGTGAGAACCCAACACTGGGTTATATCCTCAGTGAGAACCCAACACTGGGTTACATCCTCAGTGAGAACCCAACACTGGGTTATATCCTCAGTGAGAACCCAACACTGGGTTATATCCTCAGTGAGAACCCAACACTGGGTTATATCCTCAGTGAGAACCCAACACTGGGTTATATCCTCAGTGAGAACCCAACACTGGGTTACATCCTCAGTGAGAACCCAACACTGGGTTATATCCTCAGTGAGAACCCAACACTGGGTTATATCCTCAGTGAGAACCCAACACTGGGTTATATCCTCAGTGAGAACCCAACACTGGGTTACATCCTCAGTGAGAACCCAACACTGGGTTATATCCTCAGTGAGAACCCAACACTGGGTTACATCCTCAGTGAGAACCCAACACTGGGTTATATCCTCAGTGAGAACCCAACACTGGGTTATATCCTCAGTGAGAACCCAACACTGGGTTATATCCTCAGTGAGAACCCAACACTGGGTTATATCCTCAGAGAGAACCCAACACTGGGTTATATACTCAGTGAGAACCCAACACTGGGTTATATCCTCAGTGAGCACCCAACACTGGGTTATATCCTCAGTGAGAACCCAACACTGGGTTATATACCCAGTGAGAACCCAACACTGGGTTATATCCTCAGTGAGAACCCAACACTGGGTTATATCCTCAGTGAGAACCCAACACTGGGTTATATCCTCAGTGAGAACCCAACACTGGGTTATATACTCAGTGAGCACCCAACACTGGGTTATATCCTCAGTGAGAACCCAACACTGGGTTATATACCCAGTGAGAACCCAACACTGGGTTATATCCTCAGTGAGAACCCAACACTGGGTTATATCCTCAGTGAGAACCCAACACTGGGTTATATCCTCAGTGAGAACCCAACACTGGGTTATATCCTCAGTGAGCACCCAACACTGGGTTATATCCTCAGAGAGAACCCAACACTGGGTTATATCCTCAGTGAGAACCCAACACTGGGTTATATCCTCAGTGAGCACCCAACACTGGGTTATATACTCAGTGAGAACCCAACACTGGGTTATATCCTCAGTGAGAACCCAACACTGGGTTATATCCTCAGTGAGCACCCAACACTGGGTTATATACTCAGTGAGAACCCAACACTGGGTTATATCCTCAGTGAGAACCCAACACTGGGTTATATCCTCAGTGAGAACCCAACACTGGGTTATATCCTCAGTGAGAACCCAACACTGGGTTATATCCTCAGTGAGAACCCAACACTGGGTTATATCCTCAGTGAGCACCCAACACTGGGTTATATACTCAGTGAGCACCCAACACTGGGTTATATCCTCAGTGAGAACCCAACACTGGGTTATATCCTCAGTGAGAACCCAACACTGGGTTACATCCTCAGTGAGAACCCAACACTGGGTTATATCCTCAGTGAGAACCCAACACTGGGTTATATCCTCAGAGAGAACCCAACACTGGGTTATATCCTCAGTGAGAACCCAACACTGGGTTATATCCTCAGTGAGCACCCAACACTGGGTTATATCCTCAGTGAGAACCCAACACTGGGTTATATCCTCAGTGAGAACCCAACACTGGGTTATATCCTCAGTGAGAACCCAACACTGGGTTATATCATCAGTGAGAACCCAACACTGGGTTATATCCTCAGTGAGAACCCAACACTGGGTTATATCATCAGTGAGAACCCAACACTGGGTTATATCCTCAGTGAGCACCCAACACTGGGTTATATCATCAGTGAGAACCCAACACTGGGTTATATCCTCAGTGAGCACCCAACACTGGGTTATATCATCAGTGAGAACCCAACACTGGGTTATATCATCAGTGAGCACCCAACACTGGGTTATATCATCAGTGAGCACCCAACACTGGGTTATATCATCAGTGAGAACCCAACACTGGGTTATATCCTCAGTGAGCACCCAACACTGGGTTATATCATCAGTGAGCACCCAACACTGGGTTATATCCTCAGTGAGCACCCAACACTGGGTTATATCATCAGTGAGAACCCAACACTGGGTTATATCCTCAGTGAGCACCCAACACTGGGTTATATCCTCAGTGAGAACCCAACACTGGGTTATATCCTCAGTGAGCACCCAACACTGGGTTATATCATCAGTGAGAACCCAACACTGGGTTATATCATCAGTGAGCACCCAACACTGGGTTATATCATCAGTGAGAACCCAACACTGGGTTATATCCTCAGTGAGAACCCAACACTGGGTTATATCCTCTAAAGCCTGTCTGGCCAATCATCACGGCGTCTAGAGCTCTTCGGTTATTTTTGACTGAAAAGTTTTTTTTTTTTTTTTTTTTTTTTTTTTTTTTTTTTCTTCATCGGAATGGTATGAAACTTGGTAAAGGTTTTGGCAAAAGTAAGCATGGACATGAACAGGTTAAACCAGTGGGGCCCAATAGGTCGATTCGCGATCTACCAGTCGATCGCAAAGACAATGCTGGTAGATCGCACATCATTTTAAAATATGCTTTTGTTCAATTTGAATAAAAATAAATATAGCATTGTCCTTCCTTCTTTTAGTTTCTGCATAACTTGCACTTGATGAATGAATTTTTACCAGGCTGCTTTCCAGCTCAAGAGCTTCGGAGAACAGAGCGCGAAATTGTGAAGCTAACAGTATTCGGAATCGGTAGCGTACACAAATGCCATTCATTCATTCATAAATTCCAACCATTTGAAAATAAACTGTTTGAAAATGATCAAAACACCGGTCCACCATGACTGATGACAATGTGGAGGCCTGTTTGAGACTAGCTATCAGCAGCTTCTGCCCGGATTATATAAAACTGTCTGATTCCAGTCAGTGCAAGTCATCAGAATAAGGCAAAATGTTGTAGGTATTTTGAGTTTAGTGTTAAAATTGAATATCAACAATGAACATTTATTATTATTTTTCTCCTAGATTACATGCAGTACTACTACTGTAGTAGCAACAAGCATTTGAAGTGTTTTTTTTATTTTTTTTTATTAAACTGTGTTTTTTAGTTGGTAGATCTCATTGTGTTGATCATTTTAAAAGTAGATCATTAAGCAAAAAAGTGTGGGCACCCCTGGGTTAAACGGTCCTGTAAGAATCGTCACTTGTGCTCCTACGGTCTAAAATGACGCATTGGAAATGAATGAGAGGAAGTTTCTCTAGTGGAAGCGTTTGGAACTGCAGCCGAACATCATCTCACTGAAAGATCATTTTAGCAGATATCAGGATCAAAATTTGATCACAACTTGTTTAGATTTATGGCTTCGATTTTCTTGCAGTTTTAGAGGAAAACATGTTTTTGAAAATATATTTTTCATATAAAAATTGAAAATAGTATTTATGCAAATTATTCATAACAATAAACGTTTAATAATTAAATTTTTTTCAGAACTTTTTTTAAGTTCACTTTTTACAACTTTATTCACTTCAGCAATAATCTGCCAAGTGTCGTCTTTGAAAAGAAATTAAACTTCAGTCTGTCGCTCTAAAGCATTCAAGATTTACCACAGTTTAGTTTGGAAATGTAATTTTCAGGTCTATACTCAAAAAGTGAATAAATGGATTATAAATACAGTGTAAATATAATGTATTACCATAAAATCCCCTAAAACTACAAAATATTAAATAAAACAACATTATCAAACGAAAATATAGTACATTAATTTCATTGAAATAAACAAATTAATTCCGGTCATTTTTGACCGACACGTGAAGAAGAGCACCAGAGGGTTAATTATTACAACCAGTGAAATATTTAAAATGATATTGTTATCAAGAAAGATGAGTCCTGGAGATAGAAGAGCTGAAATGTTTCTGGATGCCGAAGGGCAAAGAAAGCTTGTGCTTGAGATCAGTGTGTGAGGAGCAGGTTTAGTGTGTGAGGGACATGTCTGGTCAGGTTTGAAACACACAGGTGTTTGAATGAGGAGAAACAGCTGCAGCTTCACAACACGACAAGCCTTCATTCTGGGATACAGACACAGAAAGTTTCAGACCTGTAGATCGAAACAGGGATTTAAAGTTTAAAGTCCCCTGTGGTGAAGATCCAGCTTTTAATGTTGTTTATGTGTCTATGTGGTGTGTTTAATGTGCTTTAAGACAAACCATGTGTAAATTCATAAGTCGACAGCATTGCTGAGTATTTCCTCCTTAAAACTGCAGTGAACCAAAGACAGTCTCAAAAACACGCTTTGAAATCGCTGGTGTTTCTGACGTCACAAACTACCTTGTAACCAATCAGATCAACGTGTGATCGTCAACCAGTGGATCTCTGAGCTGAGTGAGTGAGTGGAGGCGGGGCTCATTTGCATATTCATAGAACCGCATATACTAAATGAGGCAAGGGTGTCGAGTTACATTCACGATATTTTAAGACATGAAGACATTTTTTTCAAGGAATAAACACTTAAAAAATTAAAGGTTTAAAGGATAAAATTATTGAGTACTGGGGGACTTTAAAACTCATCTTTGATCAATAAAATGACATATTTAACTGAACACCCTTTCTTTATTTAGTATTCGCAGAACTATGAATATGCAAATTAGCACCTGCCTTTTCAGTGTACCAAATTGTGTTTATGTGAGTCACATGTGAGTGAAACTGCCCTCTCATTGGTCACATATAAGCCTTCATTCCCATTGTTGCAAAAGAAACATTCCAAACGAATCTGACTGATGTTAAAATGCCTCAAACACACAACCATCACATGATGAACCATACTTGTTTAGAGAGGACTAGTTCACATAAAAATGAATACAGACTATTTTATGTTTTGTCTTTTTTTATGTCTTTTTGAAGCTTCAGTCCTCATTGATTCATTGCAACTGAATGCAAAAGAGAGACCGGCACATCGTTCGAACGTAATGTGATAATGTGTACTCAAATACACTTAAAAGGCCATTCATTTTTGGGGAAATTGCATTAAAGCTGAAATGTTAGAGTTGCCAAGATTGAAGAGGAACAAGTCCAGGAACAACTGTGTCGGCACATCCATCAGTTTGGTTTGGGTTGGTTTTGGTTGGGTTGGTTTGGTTTGGATTGGTTTGGTTGGACTGGTTTGGTTGTTTGGGCTGGTTTGGTTTGGGTTGGTTGGTTGGTTGGGTTGGGTTGGTTTGGGTTGGATTGGTTTGGTTTGGTTGGACTGGTTTGGTTGTTTGGGCTGGTTTGGTTTGAGTTGGGCTGGTTTGGGTTGGTTTGGTTTGATTTGGTTTGGCTGGATTGGTTTGGGTTGAGCTGGTTTGGTTTTGGTTTGGTTGGTTTTGATTTGTTTGAGGAGGGTTGGGTTGGTTGGACTGGTTTGGTTTCGTTGTTTGGGCTGGTTTGGGTTGGGCTGATTTAGTTTGGGTTGGTTGGGATGGTTTGGTTTGGCTGGTTTGGGTTGGGCTGGTTTGGTTTGGGTTGGTTGGGATAGTTTGGTTTGGCTGGTTTGGTTTGGGTTGGGTTGAGTTGGGCTGGTTTGGTTTTGGTTTGATTGGTTTTGTTTTGTTTGGAGAGGGTTGGGTTGGTTGGACTGGTTTGGTTTGGTTGTTTGGGCTGGTTTGGCTTGGCTAGTTTGGGTTGGGCTGGTTTGGTTTGGGCTGAGTTGGTTGGGCTGGTTTGGTTTGGTTGGACTGGTTTGGTTTGGTTGTTTGGGCTGGTTTGGCTTGGCTAGTTTGGGTTGGGCTGGTTTGGTTTGGGCTGAGTTGGTTGGGCTGGTTTGGTTTGATTGGACTGGTTTGGTATTTTGGGCTGGTTTGGTTTGGGTTGGGTTGGTTTGGTTGGACTGGTTTGGTTGTTTGGGCTGGTTTGGTTTGGGTTGTGTTGGGTTGGGCTGGTTTGGGCTGGTTTGGTTTTGGTTTGGGTTGGTTGGACTGGTTTGGTTTGGTTTGGTTGTTTGGGCTGGTTTGGTTTGGCTGGTTTGGGTTGGTTTGGGTTGGGTTGGTTTGGGCTGGTTTGTTTTTAGGTTGGTGAGGCCGGTTTGGGCTAGTTTGGTTTGGCTGGGCTGGTTTGTTTGGGCTGGGTTGGTTGGACTGGTTTTGTTTGGGCTGGGTTTTGTTTGTTTGTTTGGGCTGGTTTGGTTTTGTTTGTTTGAGTTGATTTGGTTTGGTTTGGTTTGTTTGAATTGGTTGGGCTGGTTTGGTTTTGGTTGAGTTTAATTGGGCTGGGTTGGTTTGGGTTGGTTGGACTGGTTTGGTTTGGTTGTTTGGGCTGGTTTGGCTTGGGTTGGTTGGGCTGGTTTGGTTTTGGTTTGGTTGTTTGGGCTGGTTGGTTTTGGTTTGGTTGGTTTTGTTTGGTTTGGTTTGTTTGAGTTGGAGTGCTGCTGTTGTCTTTATCTCTCAGGAAGGAACACACTGAGCTCAGCTGGGAACATGCCATTGCTTCAGGGAAGGAGCCCAGAAGGCCTGGAGAGATGAGATACAGAGCAAAGCGATAGCAGAGTCTCAACAAGTCATCTCGGCAGAAGTAGTTCATCATCAGGATTCTGGCTCTGCCAACAAAACGCCCAGAAAACGCTTCCATTCCTGACAAAAACAATTTTGTCTGCTCTTTTATTTCACATCCAGTTTCTACAAAGTCTGATATTCCGTCTTAAAGGCTTAAAACTTTTTGTTTTATATTTGATTAATTAAATAAAAACAAAAATGAATATATAAAATGGTTTAACATTAAAAAATAATGAACAGGGAACAACATTATAAGTTGTTAATTTAAAAATATACTTTTGAATATAGTAAATATACTATAAACTACATTATACATGTAACCATTAGTGGTAAATATTAATCTACAATAATACATTTATAGTTTAGTTATAAACTATAATTTATTTATTTTTAGTTATATAGTTTATAACTATATAGACACATTCAAAAAAGAAATAAATGAAAATTACAAAAACACGTGAAAATTATTAAATCTTTAACTAAAATTAAACCAAATAAATTAAAATAAAACATTTTAAATTAACAAAATATCGCAGTATATCTATGACACTAAAATAACACTGGCTCAATAGAGACTTAGAATAAAATAATAATAATAATAATAATAATAGTTTACCCACAAATGTAAATTCAGTCATAATTTCCTCAACCTCATGGCTACTGAAGAATAAAAGTTTGTGTAATAAATTCTGTTGAGCCACTTTTTGTAACGTCTATTTGATGCTTTTCTCATTTAACACAATAATGATTTATTAAATTATCTTTTGGGAGTAATTTCTAAGCCAAAGTTGATGTGAAAATGATTTGCTATTAATTAAATTAATTAATCACCACATTGTGTAATTAATTAGACAAAATATTTTAATTGCTTGACAGCATGACACTTTAATTATATATCTTTTTTTTTTTTTTTTTTGCTTGACACTTGGTGACTGCAGTGAACATTACAATACGCGTAAAAAATAAGTCGATTTTCTTCCCACAATGCTGTAGAACGGGTCCAAATGATATCACTTCCTGGTTTCTCTCCTCACTGGTTTCAGACAGCAGAAGAGTGAAGGAGGTTTCTCTCCTCACTGGTTTCACTGGTTTCAGACAGCAGAAGAGTGAAGGAGGTTTCTCTCCTCACTGGTTTCACTGGTTTCAGACAGCAGAAGAGTGGAAGTCGACGTGGAAGGGGAAGTTTCACAGAAGGGCTTCAGGGTTTTTCCCATCTGAGAAACTCCTCCCATCGCCAGCTCCAAAACTCATTTCTACATCTTGACACTCCCTCAGGAGAATGAGTCACTCGCTTCACCCCAAAACACACACACACACACCCCCACCCACTCACACACACACACACACACACACACACACACACACACACACACACACACACACACACGTTTGTTTTGCTATACTTGTGAGGGTTAGGTGTAATGGTTTTTATACTGTACAGACTGTATATTCTGTCACCCTACACTAACCCTACCCACCCATCACACACACACATTAACCCAACCCTAAACCTACCCATCACAGAAAACTTTTTGCATTTTTATATTTTTATTAAAACGCTGTTTAGTATATTTGTAAAGCCATTTTAAATACGAGGACTCAGGAAATGTCCTCATAAATCACGTTCACTTTCACGTAATACCAGTGTAATACCCAAATAATTATACAAATTACTGTCCTCATAAATCACATAAACACACACACACACACACACACACACACACACACACACTCCTATGTAAAGATACTGTATTAGACCAGAGAAACGATCAGCAGGAAGTAAATCTCCTGAATCTAGTGAGTCTTTCTGGCTCTCTTTCCGTCAAGCGGACTCACACAAACACCAGCTAGCAAAACACCGCGCGTCTCGAGGGTGTGGTGGCGTAGCGAGCGCCAGCTGTGGGCTGTTTTTCCTGGGATCGATGGATGAATGAATGAATGAAGGCCCCATTCTGGCTCTATCTCCCTCTGTGACACATTTCCTGACCCACATATCAGGGGAAATGCAGTTTTAGGCGCTTTTCTTCCCAGAGAAAGGAGAAAAGGGTGGTTTGCCTAAAGGAAACATTCATCTTGAAGTGAAAGTTCTCTCATTATTTACTCAATCTTACATCTTTCAGATGAGCACAAAATCAGATGTTTAGCAGAATGTTTCAGGCAATGATGAACACGAGGCTACGGCTGCATGAGTTTGGAGAGAAATACAATTGTGATTGTTCTGATTAAAACTGCCATTGTCATTTAATAAGCTATAAAAAAAATAAAAAAAAGGTACAGTTCTGCTGTTTTTGTTTGTATGGCTTCACAATTTGGCCAAACATTTTGTGATTATACATCATCATGACTAAAATAATAATTATAAATATAGCTGCGAGCAGCAAATATCAGGGTTCAAGCGGATTAAGGACTTTAAGCACATGCGTAAAAAAGACATGTTTTATTTAGCAAGCCTTTTTCCATCTCAATCATAGATGGAAATAACCGTTTACAGCCAACACAGGACATTTCTCAAAGGAAATATATGGATGTAAAGTTTTTTGACAGTTAATTCATTGTAATTCATGAATTAGACAGTTAAGTAATTCATTGGCAAACATGTTTTTTTGAGATACATCAATGTAAGCATAAACAATCATGGCAGTTTGGACAAAGACACAGCATACCAATTTTAAAGTCAATCGGACTATCGGTGAAGTAGTTATAGCCGTTTTCATGTTTTCTTGAGTCCACGCCTGACGGTTGAGGAGTTATGAGCCATTTCGTACTTTTGAGCGCTGTAGCGCCCCCGTCAGGCCGATCGGGGCGAGCCTGGGTGACGTTGTAGACAGTGTGAGTACTACGACTTACGGTTTGTCTGCCCGATCACTTTTAGGGGAGAATGCTGATCCTTGGAAAATGTAACAATTACAGTAGGGTTTCGACGCTGCGCGCTTGAACCCCTAATAATGTACAAGTCACAGTACAAACAGAGATGAGTTTGTATTTACAGTGAATCGAGATGCTGCAAACACCAGTGGCTGTAAATGAACACAGTTCATCGCAGTTATTTGGTTAAATCGCAGCCTCACACTAGGCTTTATCACAATTCCAGTTTTATTTTGATTAAAAATGCAGTCCATTTAAAAAAATAATAATAATAAAAAAAAAAATAGTCCATAAAACTCATGCAAAATATATTGAACCACACACCCAAACTGAAGTCACTAGTCTCTGAAAACCGGTTCCAGTTACAAAACATGAGATTCAATGACATTTGACATCATGATGTCTTTATTTGTTTTAAGTGTATGCAAACATGAGGTTTGAGAAGTACAGCAGAGAAGATAATCAGCTTTATTTCTGTGGAACGAATGAAGCCCAAAGTACTTTGGTTGTTATGCATGCACTAGGATATGCAAACAGTATAATAAATGTCAACATCAGCATAGTAAGCACACATTATGAGCGGATGGCCAGAAAGAAAAGGATGAGATGGAACAACATCAGCAATATCAAGATCCTGGAGACGCAACAACAACATTAACAAGCGTTTGTGTGAAGCGACGCACACAGCTGAGAACAGAGACACTTTTATTGCTCGTAACATCTGGAGGGAAAAGGCAGGGATGCACAGATATGAAAATTTAGGCCGATACCGATAATTCTTTAAATTTGAAAGCCGATAAATCTAAATCCAAATTTGTATTCAATTCTTGAAAGCCATATTACAAAAACACAAGTTTCATCATTAAAATCCACGTCCCAAACACACAATTATAATGATGTTCTCATCATAACTTTATGTAGCCGATATGAAACCAAAACCAACGAAACCTAGTGCGAATCTGAAGCGTCTCAGCTGAAGGAAATAATACATTATTTATCGGCTTTAATATATCGGCGAAATTTTCTTATTGGGCCGATAACGATAACATTAAAAGTGGACATATATCGGGTATATGGGCCGATACCGATATTGAGGCATCCCTAGAAAACCTGAGGAAAGGTGAAGATACTAGACAAAGATGAACCTTTCTGTTGAGCTCCTGTGTTTGCGAACACTGAAATCCAGGTTACTTTGAAAGTCTGTGCGTCTCGCTGTTCACATGCGCTAGTGTTCGCATCAGAACTGTACTTTGTTCTTTACACACCTAAGTTTAATAAGAAGTATCAGCAAAAGTAACAGTCGCTGCTTCCATCCAAAGTTCAGAATTCATCTTGCGTGCAAATTTGGAATATTGCATAAAACATTTGCGAGTAAAGCACAGATTCCATCCAAATATCAGCAATAAAGTTCACACACTCTTTCAGAAACACCAAACCAACATCAGAGATGCTGCGACGCCATTGGTCCGCCGGTTACTCCAGTTATCCAATCACAGCTGACGCTGAGGCATCAAGGGATTTATTCGGTGACTGTGTTTCCATCGTAGTTTATATGCACGTCTTCTTATCGGATAAAATGTATCCACCTCATTTGAGCACAAGTTTGGTTTAATGCACATTATTATGCACAACTTATGTACATATCTTAAAATTTGCATAAAAATAGGTGGATGGAAACGGATAATCGACTGAGCAAACATCACAAATGATATCCAATACAAGAGAGCAAATGATCAGTGGATCCGCATAACTCTGGCTTCACGAATCCCTCACTGTAACGTATGGCTTAATGAGGCCAGGTGTGTTTCAGATGTGTGTGTCGTATCTGGAGGTGGAGCAGGTCGAAACATGCACACATAAGTCCACACACACGTGTGTTTGCAGGTGCAGGAGAGTCTATCACAGCATCTCGGAGTGTGTTTGAGTCCAGTCGAGGGTGATAATCAAACGATAGACACAGAAACCCGACACAGGGCGTGTGTGTGCAAACACAAACCTGCCTCGTTTAATTACCAGTGTGACGAGCAGCCGCTGAAGTGTGGTCACACACACACACACACACACACACACACACACACACAAGACCTCCTTAAAGCCAGGATTGGAGAAAAGGATATTTTAATGAGAAAGACTGGAAGACTTTGAGGGCAAATGATTTGAAACCAGAGAGGAGGGTTTAGAGGAGATCAAACACAAGCTCTTGTTCCAGAGAATAACCCGTAACCGCAGAACGAGAGGCGATCCGGCTCGCACACACACACACACTCCTGCACACTTATGATCTGTGTTTGGGGGTTTTGATGTGCTGAGGAACACAAGATGAGCTCCAGTAGTTCACAGAAGAGCTCAGCGAGGTTCAGCTTCTGCCATGTTGTATCAGATTCTTCTCGGTCGCAGTATTAGTGATGAGAATGAAGTGTGTCGTCACGCTAACCTGTGCATGAACAGATCCTGCAGGCGTCTTAACAGGAATATGACATTTTTACACAAGGCAAAACATTTCCACTTTTAGCATCAGGCCTCGTCCACACTAATACGCTTTCGTTTGAAAACGCATCTTTTCTCTCCGCTTTGGCCTTCCGTCGACACTGAGACGGCGTTTTTATTAATAAACGAAATTGAAAACGCTCTCCAAAGTGGATGCATTTGAAAACGCAGTTTTCTCGTTGTAGTGTGGACTGAGAAAACGGAGGCATTTAAAAAAAGATGACATAAGTTTAGTCATGTGACACATATTGTACCAACTAGGGCTGTCACTTTTGAGAAAAATCTAATTCGAACGGATATCAAATATCAAGCAATGTATTCGAATATCTATGAAAAAAACAACTACAACACTGTAAAGGAGATTCAGTCACAAATTTATTAATAGTCTGACAGTCATAAACAGGACTCAGACCATAGCCTGTCTAAAAAAAATGTCTGAAACAGCAGGTTATCAACTTAATCTATATGAAGTGCCACTATGCATAGCCAATCACAAAATTAGGCTACATGGAAAAAAAGGTGCCGACCGGTTGTGCAGGAAAGTATGCACAGTATGCAAAGTATGTTCGAATGCATATTCGAATATCGAATAAAAAGTGACAGCCCTAGTACCAATAGATATTCATGTTTATAAAAAAGTGGTTTATTGTCTAATGTCAGCGCGTGAATCCATGAGACCAACTCGGACCTGTTGCAAAATCTGCATTTGGGAAATCTTTTACTCTTATGCGAAATTCCCAATCTCATGGATTCCTATTAAAATCACTGCATTTCACCAGCAAAAATTCAACGAAGAATGGTAAATGTGAGCGCACCTTAAATTAAAAAAATATGTCAGTACATTATAATGAATCTGTTTAAGGGGGGGTGAAATTCTATTTCATGCATACTGAGTTTTTTACACTGTTAAAGAGTTGGATTCCCATGCTAAACATGAACAAAGTTTCAAAAACTAAGTTGTACGTTTGAAGGAGTATTTCTGTGCCAAAAATGCTCCTTCCGGTTTGTCACAAGTTTCGGAAAGTTTTTTTCGAGTATGGGCATATGTGACGTCAGATGGGGCGGAATTTCCTTATACGGGTCCTAAGGGCACTTCTGCCGGAACAGCGCGGGCGCGCGCGCACTCGTAGACCAGAGCAAGAGAGCGAAAGCAGTACGCCCATCAAAGCGCTATGCTCGGCTTTAGGGAAGTCAATGTCACCAAAGAAGTGGGTTTTTTAGAAGTGAGTTGTGCAAGACTGTTTGTTCCCTGCATTTCGACGATGATTGTTTTATAAACAAAAAAAGCCCAGATCGACGGATTTGCAGATCGTCTAATGCTCAAGGATGGAGCAGTCCCAATGATAAAGGTTCACGGTCGTGTGTTGGAACCGCAGGCGGTGAGTAAAACTGCTTCAAATGTCTGTGTGTTGTTAGCTATCGGCGCGTAAGCACAGCCCACACGGCCCGCCTCCAGCCGCTCGTTTTTTTTTCCGGAAAGACTCGGAACTGTCTATCTTTCTTTTATAAATATAATAAAACTAAAGACTTTTTGGAGATATGAAGGATGCAGTACTACTCTATAGGTACTCAAGATTAACATGAGATTGACTGAAAATGAGTGTTTCACCCCCCCCCCCCCCCTTTAAGTTGACTCAACTAATTTCAGTTCATCTAACGAGAATTTTTAATTTTTTAATATTTTTTTTTTTTTTTGACTTTTCTAAAATTTATTAGAATTTAGCAATGCAAGGAGCTAAAAAACACATGTTTTAGCTTTATGTTTGATTTTCAAAGCAAAATACATGATATGGGCATTATTTGCCTTTCAAAAATAAACACAAACATATTTCCCTGAATACGTAAAAAATAAATAATAATAATAATAATTAAGCGATATTGCATGCTGGGAACTTACAAAACAATGTTCAACGTAAAACTGTTTGGAAAGTTGGGACAACATTTGGACAAATACTTGAGTATATAAGTAAGGTCAGTAAAACAACTTTTGTTAGAAACATTTTAAGAATATTCTCATCCAAAATAACAGACTCCTACTAAAAAAAAACTGTTCAAGCTACTTTATTTAAACTCTTTTCTAACTTTGTACAGTGATGTAAACGTCTCCACAATGTTTAATACTATGATCCCATCACTGACACTATGAACACCAGTAATAGCGAGCCTTGCTTTAGCAAACACCACTAATTACGGTGTGCGCTTGCTAAAGGCTAACTCACACCGCAGGAAAATGACAGATTTCAAACGAGCAATCATTTGTGGATGGTGTATGTTCTTCATTTAAAACATTACGTGGGCTGACAACAATCCATAATATGCAGTTTGCAATGACAAGATAATTAAACAGTCATGGTTTAAAACCTTTACCTTTATCTGTAACTAGCCTAAAAAACTGTGGAAAAGCCCAACATGGGGACGATGCTATCTCTCGCTCCCATGCGTGCTGGAAGATTAGAAACAGTGATGTGTTCCCTAAAGGCTTCAGAGGAGATTACGGCTCTGTCGACTGATGCCAGATCAGTTGTGCTCCATCTGGACCCGTGAGAAGAGATAAAACGCACAACTTCCAGCCAGAACAGGAGCTATCAGCGCTCATCGCCTCACAATCACTCAGGCCTCGTCCACACTCATACGCTTTCGTTTGGAAACGCATCTTTTTCTCTCAGTTTTGTCTTCCGTCGACACCGAGACGGCGTTTTTATTAATGAAAACAAACCTTTTTGAAAACGCCGTTTTCTCGTTCTAGTGTGGACTGTGAGAACGATGATGTAAGTTTAGTCATGTGACACATATTATATAGATATTGATGTTTATATTGTGCCTGTTATCTGCTATTCGCTCTCACACTGTTGCTGAAATATGTGAGTTCACACACTCTTCATATCCCAGTCCTGCAGAGATGACAGAATACACTCACATCTGCTGTCCTGCGGTGAAACATGAGCAGTTGTAGCGTTTTAGCCCAAACATATAATAGTGAGTGAGAGTGACCTGGACCATCAGTGAATGAGGAGATACTCTGCTCAATAAAATGATCCTGTCAGAAGAATTGAGCGATAACTTTATTATTTATTTCTCCGTCTGTATCGTCTCAGTGAGCTTTAGTGAGGGTTTACACATGCGCCGTAAAGGGGAATTTAGCGTTTTCCAAAAGTTTCTCATCCGCACTGAAACGCCGGGAAACACCTGAAAACGCTAGTGTGGACAGAGGACATTTTTAAACGAAAACGTTTAAAACGCCATTTTCAAATGTATCCGGATTAATGTAGGCCTTAATCACCGCTTCATTTCTACAGCTCAGAAGTTTTATCCCAACTAACAGTGATCAGCTTATGCAATATATAAAGCCAAGTGTGCCGCACAAGCCCTGAAAAGTGAAGCCAAAGCATCTCGATCGCCCCCCGGTGGCTGGTCCTAGTATAGGTCATAAGCCCCGCCTCCCCGTGTTATTCAACAGGACTTGAGACCAACTAAACAATTTAATTACACTTCAAATATCTTTTTTCCGAAGGTGGTTTCTGTCATTTACTGTAGTTTTTATCACGCTCATGTAAATTCAAGTGTTTGTTTTTAAAATAAGTTTGTTTGTTATAAGTTTGTTATTATTTGATGCTAAAACGGTGGTGTGACGTCATGATTGACAGCTGTGATTGACAGGTTCTCTGAGCGAAGTAGTCACTGAAGCACAAACAGACTTTTTTTCGGGATCTTGAGAGGACTGAGGAGATTGGAGCTTTAAATTGAATATCTAAATTTCTATAATTAATTATTTCACACCGAGAGGGCGGGGCCTTGATTTCACGGCTTTACTTCCCGCTCACGACTGCGCGGGTCTGGCCCCGAGATCGCTACTGCGCAGACTCAAGACCCAAGATGTCAGCGCCATATTGGGACACTGGCGGCTTCACTTCTCACCAATGGAAGAGAGTGAAGGGGCGTCGTCCATATTTTTTTACAGTCTATGATAACACGATACGATAACAACAGCTTTCTGGAGCCAGATCATGAGGGATTTGAGAAGAAACACTGGAGGAAGTTTCTCCTGGTGATCGAGTAGAATTAAAACAGATACTAAAACAATTACCGAACCGAACCGTGACTTCTGTGTACCGTTACACCCCTAATCGCATGTTTCGGACAGTGTTTAGCACATTATTTCTGCCATCAGTTGTCTGTACATCATGATGCTAACGACTGATTTCTTGAGATTTGCTGGTACATCTGCAGATGCTGAAGGCGGTTAATAATAAAGCAGACCTAGAAACACATTCACTCACACTAGAGAATGACCGTAATGTGATCGCCGCTCGCTATAGGAGGCGATCAATCTTTAATGGCAGCTCTAGTGTTATATATGGGTCATCAGGCCTGAACGGGTCACAGCAAACACTCGTGTTTCTGCACATCTACTCTGACATGAAGAATCATCCATCATAGCAAACCAGCAGATTTAATCCTGAACGACACATGACTGAATAGAAACGGTTCATTATGGCAAATAAAGTTTGATTTCAACTAGTCGAAGTAGCACTGGCAGATAAGCCACTAACCAGCTCATAAGACATAATTTTGTGGATATCTTACAGAAGATTCATGTCTCATTTTAGGATCAACCTACATTTTAGGTTTCCAGTGCCTTCTAATCCAAGAAACACAGATTCAGTCATATCGACATCCATGTTTTCACTCAACTTTAAAGGGATACTTCAGCATTTAGCATTAAGCTTTGTATCAGTAGAAAACCTGTAGTATTTTCGAATGACCGTGCTTTCCACCCTCATGTCCCCCTGAGACGAGAGATTTATGTATTTTTTGTCTGAAAAAAATTCTCCGATGACGCAAAAATCGTCATTTTGCTGTCCCGCATGTGTTCAACCCACCCATAGAGGGATCTCACTCACAGAATGTACACACAGTGTCAGCCGTCTTTCTTTGGAAGCTAAGCTAACGGGCTCTTATTCTGTGGAGAAAGCTAAGTAGTAGGGGTTACCATCCTCTTTTTCCCGGACATGTCCGGCCGTCGAGATCGTCCTGAATATCCGGGATTCGGCTTTTGCTTTCTACAGTCGCCATTCATTGTTTACATGCACACCTTTTGTTTCAGTCTAACTGAATTCATTCCGATCGGTGAATCTGAATGTAGTGTTTACATGAACGCTAAACAAGTGATCGGTTGATGTGCGTTTTAACATTGCTAAGAGAATTCCCGCTCCTCCGTGAGAGATACGAGACCGGTGCGTCTCACAGGCGTCGCTCATCAGTAATCACGCCACCAGCCTCGTCCTGCTTGCCACAGTAAACATGATGCCGTTCTCCCGCGGCCCTCAGCCTCGTCCTGCTCGCCACAGTAAACATGATGAATGGCGACTGTAGAACGCAAAATCCGAATCCCGGACATTTTGGGCGATCTCGAAATCCTGGGCAGACTCGTCATGGAGACTCACAATAAAACGCTATCTTTTACGTTTCGAGTCAACTAGTAGCCTAGCCTTGTTGTTTAACTGCTCTCTAACTGGTAGGTGTGGCTTGGGAGTGTCCTCGTAGGGCAGCGAAGCAAGTGCATTCTGGGAGTTGTCTTTCATCCACATGAGCCAAAAATACATTTTCTGGCTTTTCTCAGTCTAGAAGGCTCCAAATTCAAAAATAATTTCAAATATCTACTACATAAATGACCCATTTTAAATACACATTCATCTTTCTAGAGGTGAAGTATCCCTTTAATGTATCAAACTGATCTCCTCAAGTATTAAAACCGTTTTAGTTATGTACGGAAACGTTTTATGCATGCAATTGCATTGTACACTATAAAGTTGACTTCTATTAGGTTATATTAGTGTTGAGTTTTATCCACAGACTGGCCTACTTAAAATCAAATCAAGGTCAAAACCGGTTCCAAGAGCAGAAACAGAGGATAATCTAAACATTGGCCCGCAGACAGTAGAGCCATGAATGAGGAGCCATGTACTCGCTTGTAAGGAAGTTTAGGAGGTTTGAGCCTCTTGATGAAAGACAAATATGTTTAACTAAGCGTCGTTGTAAACATAACACAGCTGGCTTTACACTCGAGCACTGATGTGATCGCAACAACACGCAGACACAGCTCAACAAAACACTTCTGAGAAACGACTCAAAGCTGGTCAATAGAGGTCGGACAATATGGTTTAAAGGCTGAAATAATGCTGACTTATTTCACGGCTCATACTTGATTCTGATTGGTCAATCGGGTCATTATTCCTTGATAACAACCGGTGAACATAGAAACACAGGCTCAAGTCAGCAGCGCTATACGCTCGCTAGGAACGCTTATTCTTCATGGAAGTGGTGCGTTTAGTGTTTTAGTGAGCTAATAAAATATTAAAACTCAGTCAAATCAATATTTTGTGTACAGGTATTTAACTATGCCATCCAGTATCATGGACTCGCTCTCTCTGGTTTCATACAAATGAAGTGGCGGCCATTTTGTGAATATTGTTTTGTACACTGTTGGATTATAAGATACAAAACAGTTTAATCTCAATATCTCTTATCTCCATAATTATTAATGTGTTGAAATCCTGTGTAATAAGTGGTATGACTGTATACCGTATCTCTTAAACATCTGTCTAGTTTGATCTTGCCGCTGAAACTGCTCTCTCCGCGGAAGCTCCGCGTTTAAAGAGCTAATACAATATTTCCAAAGCAGTTTCTAAAGCCCTTGCATTCTTACTATCCTCCATTAAAGTTTGGATGCGTGTCTCTAATTCAGAAATCTTCCCCGTCAGCCTGACTATCTCCTGCATTTATCACATGTAAAGCCCTCATTGCTGACAGAGACGGCTATACTATACATGTGTCAGGCAGCGCAAGTGACAATAAGAGGAGAATCTGACTCACCACAGTTGTTTGATGGACTCGTAAAATTATTATTAAAGCATCATATAAAAGAGGATCTATTCTGCTTTTCTCCATGTTCATCTGTGTTTAGTGTGTAACGTTGCTGTTTGAGCATGATAAAGCTCCAGTTCTTCTCTATATCAGTGTCAGTGTTCCTGAACTCCCTGAAACGCCTCCATTGTATCTTGAGCTTCTTCCAGGAACGAACACGTCACAATATTCCTCATTATAATAATTAATGCGCAGAATAAAGGGGCGGGGCCTGGTTGAGTTAGTTAGTAGTGTGTTAAACTGGCGGTTATGGTAAGGGGCGGGACATTTTCCAAACACACTCGAAGCGCTCGACCAATCACAACACACTGATCCAGCCGACCAATCAGAGCACGGTGTGCTTTTCAGAAGGAGGGGCTTCATAGACACAGGAACTAAACAGAGCGTTACTGACAGACTGGGAAGAGAGGAGCCGCAACAATGGAGAATATGAGGAAAATAATCAACATTCAAGCAGGAAAACCTGTTCTAGTAGAGCCTGAAACAACATAAAAACTGTAAAAGGGCCTAATATGGCCTCTTTAAAGGAAATTGTCAGTTATGATAGATATTTTTTTTTTCTATACAAAGTTGCAAGATATTCTTGATGCATGACCGACAGCATCAGGAGTGTGTCTTTGATAACTCACTAGGTTTTGAAACAGAGACATAACATCCAGCCAACCTATTATTAAGATCTAAAAAGACGTCTCTCCTCAGGTTAGGATGATGGATGTCTCTGTCAACATCTCTGACACGACATCAATCCTCGTATAAGTCTGAAAACAACTACATTAAAGAATACCTATCACACGTACAGCATTACAGATGATCTGCTCACTTTTACAGTTTATTCATTTTCATCACATTCAGGAATTATAGTCCATTTAAATTTGACTCTTTAATGACATAGCGTCAACAACATCATTTTATAATGTGCAAAATGATAAAATTGTGTGAGCAAACACTTTAAAAAATTTATTTTCAGCAAGTTACACGTCATAATATCTTGTTTATGTTATGATTAATCTCCAACATATAGGTTGTGTTGGAGTGAATTGACCAGCTAATAAAGTTGGTTCAGTTTTCTGTTGAACATTTTCATTTTAATGGCTTCATCAAATTTTAATAATCAAAAAGAATGTCCAATCTTTTGAATTCATAAAACATGAATTTTTTTATAATTTATAATAGTTTTTTTTTTTTTTTACTTTTTACTTTTTTTAAACAGTGTTTTATGATTTAATACAAATTTTATATCAAAATTGTAACAATTTTTAATGCAAAAATTAATGCATAAAACTTTAACACTGAAAAAAAATTGGTGTAGTAACAGTTTTCACTCAGTTTTGCTTGCTTGTAAATTTCACAATTACAAAGAAACGACAAGTAACATCGAATTAAACATGAAATTTTGAAGAAATAGTATTTTCTTGTAAAACATACTCTAATATTCTTTGTTTTATCTACAACTTCGACAATCATGTTTTACAGTGAATTGAATTAATCTTTTAAAATGCAATCAAATAAAATTTGACCAATTCCTTTCATGTTTTGGCAAACAAGGTCATGCATAACAGTTTGTTTACGGTTTATTACTATTATTATATTCACACACACTCGTCCATATCTGATATTTGATTGAGTGTGCAGATCTACTTTGATTTTATTCATACAAAAATTCTGAGACATTCCACGTTATACTGTAAATACTGTAAATTTATGACTTGATTTCACGATTCTGAATGTTTTCCATTAATATTAGTTAACACATACTTACTATGGGGTTAGGGTTAGTTGTGTTTGTAATTATGCATAATTTACTGTTATTACTGTAGTAAGATCATGTAACGTGTAATAAAATACACTTTAAAATAAAATGTTTCTAAAAAAAAATGCTTTCTCAATGTTCAGTTTGGTAGTTTTGCTGGATGTTCTTGTGAATAAATGGTGTTTGCTGGAACGGGGACTGCAGTGTGTCTGACAGGTTTGTTTGGCACATCATAACGCCAGCAGAGGAACTGGAAACACACAATGCCATCTTTATCACCGTGATGGATGGCATCAGAAATGAAGGGCAGTGAATGTGAACGTGTGTGAGTAACACAGAGAGCCATTGTGTGGAGCGTCAGGAGAACTCCAGTGTCCATACATTACCAACTCCACAACCGCAGATAACAGGATCATTTACCGAACTTGAGGAAGAGCGCTGACGGGAAAAAGCCTCGTCGACATGGTGGAAACAGATGAAGACTCAGCGTGTTGTGTTTTCGCACAAATGACTTTGCTTCTCAGCCAATCAGATTGTGTGTCCAGATCTAATTTTGTTCAATGAGGAGTTACATGAGTTTAAAGTAACCTAAATAAGCTATTCAATACCACAGTTTGCTCAACCGAAAAGGACAGTCATTTCAGAGATGAAGCAAGTTATAACATTTTGATGAAAGATTACAGACTTAACTCTTTGCAAAAACACATATTGATCAATGGTGAAAAAGACCATGAATGTATACTAAAGTATCATTATAATGCTATTATAAAGGTTCCTAATGTTGTTTCAGAGTCTCCTACAACAGGTTCACATTCATCCAAGGTCAAAAAACACTGTAATGTCCTCATAATCTCCACTGCAGCGTCAGCTCTTTCTCTCAGTGTCTGAAACGCTTCCATCGGAGATTCAGTCTCTCTAAACTCCGCCTCTCTGAGAGCTGCTCTGCTCTGATTGGTCAGAAAGCAAACGCTCATTATCATATCTGAATCTCAGCTCTTGATCACAGTGATACGAACAGTAACGATGGCGTGGGTTTCACCGTATCAATCTCAGAAAACAGCGTCTTCTCGACACGAACAACACGAACCAAACTCTTCCAGTCTCAGATACACTACAGTGTTTGAGGGCGGGGCTAAGAGACGCTTCAGCCAATCAACACCACAGGCTGGCATTATGCTAATTAGTTACAAACCAGAGACTGAATTACTGACTACTCGTTTCAGTTCAGAATCACTTCTTTCTTTTTGGAGACAAAAACTTTTACAAAATATTTTGTGACGTATTTGTTTCCGGGAGAAACTCAAGACTACAATGGAGGCGTTTCAGGAGTTCAGAAACAATGACTCTGATATAGAGAAGAACTGGAGCTTTTTCATGATCATACAGCAACATTACACACTAAACACAGATGAGCATGGAGAAAAGCAGAATATGCGCTCTTTACACTTATATCGCTTGAGCTCTTTCCCACGGTGCAGTTCAAGAATAATACACGCTCGTACACAATCCTCCAGTGCATTAGTGGAAGACAGTAAATATGACCCCCAAAACTGCTTCCCAACCTACGCCTTCAGTACAAGAGAGAGAGAGTGTGTGTGTGTGTGTGTGTGTGTGTGTGTGTGTCGAGTGTCCAAATATTATGACAGATAGAGAGGAGAGAAACTAGTGTTACTTTTGTCAGCTATTTTTACATCTAGTCTTAGTCTTAAGGCCTGTTCATACCAAGGACAATAACTATAAAGAATAAAGATGTGGAAAAAAATCGTTCATCATCTCTGAATAAACGGTGAGAAGTATTAACGTTACCTCGAGTATCCAGCGCTCGTTTCCACAACATTGTCTTGCTTTCTTTGAAGTTGCAGTGAAAAAGACTAGGGGCTCTATTTTAACGATCTGAAACGCAAGTATCAAACGCGAAACGCAAGTAACTTTGTGGGCGGATCTCGGATCCCAACGCAAATCTATAATGTGTTGGTCTGAAGTCGCTTCATTACTCATAGGTGTGGTTTGGGCGTAACGTGAAATAAACCAATCAGAGCGTCATCTCACATTCCCTTTAAGAGCAGGCGCGCTTGTTCCATGGCGGATTGCTATTATAACGGCGGATTTGCCAGGAGCGGTTCACAGCCGAGGAGACCGACGTTCTCGTCAGGGCCTTAACACACAGAGAAGTGACATTGGGGATGGAGAAACACACCCAGATTAGCTTCGCTTAAACAGGCGTATAATAATCTGGGTAAATGTGTAAGCTAGATTTATGCCTATTTTTCCACATCTTCATGGACACCACAATGATTTCCCTCGTGTGGAATATTTTTCCTTGTAATAATGTATGATTTGCAAAATGAAAACTGTTGCGTCTGTGTAGATGAGAGAAGCAAAGTGTGTGTGCGTTGTGCTCACGCTACATTATGGCCAAGCATGTGCCCTTAAAACAGCATCTGTATAACGCCACTGACTTTAGACGAGGTTTCTCCTGGTCAGTGGAGGAATTGTTTTCTGAAACTGCAAAATAGCACCAGGGAACGTTTGCGCCGGAACACGCCTCCTCTTTTCGCTGAACCGCTCCCAGGAGCGCAAGTTCATTCCCTAATTTACCGATGTGCGTCTGTGGAGGGAAGAGTCCGCTGTGCGTCGGGTGCAAAGTTGGAATGATACATGCGCCAGTCTATTGCGCTGGGTGCGAGATAGGGCCCGAGGTGTTGTTTTTATTCCACAATATTGACTACGTCAGAGAAAAATCCTGGAGTGTTTTCCTCAAAAACCTTCCTTTCTTTTCCACTGAAGAAAGAAAGACATTAACATCTTGGATGACTTATGAGTGCGTAAACACATCATTCTGTCATCAATTACTGTCCCTCGATCGTGTCTCTTCAGAAGACTCTCTTTATCAATGTTTGGAAGCATTAAAGTCTTGTGGGTGAGGGACAACATGAGGGACCACATGAGGGTGAATACATGACAGAATTACATTTTTTGGGTGAACTATCCCATGCGATATTACAGATTACAGCTGATTAAAACGGAAAGACAACATTAATTCACCATTAGCTCACAATATGAACAGTGTGCACTGCTCCGCACACTTTGACGTAAAACACTTGTGTATAAACATATAATCTCAATTCTTTTGGTCCATTATGTTAAGAAACGCCTACGTTTTTATTTAGTGAACATCTCGTCACAGATGGAAGTCTATTGTGGAAGTAAAATGGGTTGTGAATGTTGTGAACTCTTGATTATCAGATCTAAACATGCTTAAAAAGTCATTCCTTCAGCCTAATTAAACATTCGTAAAGACTCGAGTGGTTTTCACTAGAGGTTACGACTATATTTGTCTACACATACACTGCAGAATTATTAGGACTGTTTGATGGCCTCTTCATAGTTCACTTCATGTTCTGAGCCCAGATTTCCTCAGCTGATTGTCTGATGTTTGACAAGAGCACATTATTACGCAATTTCACCGACACACTCGTATCGTGCTCTTATAACAAAATAAAGCATGTTAAATCCAAAAATAAACTGCTTATTTCCATGAATAGAGTTCAAACCACGGCCCTGAAATATGTTCATCAAATGGTCAGTGGAAGGAGGAGCTTAAACTTCAGAATGGTTTTATTTCCATTTGCAACCCTGTTACCTAAATCTAACAAGTCTAAATTCTGATTGTTCTGTGTGTTTTCTAGTTATAAACATTAAATAAGTATAAGAATTATTACACATGAAAATAAAACAAAGATGCTGTAGATTGTGGGTGTTTAAACATTGCAAAAATAACAATATACATCATTAGACTGTCAAAATGATGACGTTCATCTATGATTTTAAGTGTTTTAATATATTTCAAGGTCTAAATCCCACATTTTCAGTGGGGATGTTGCTGTTATACAGATATTTTATGTTTTTATGCTAGATTAACTTGATAGATGAAATGCATCAAACCAGAAAAACACGATTTCTGCCTCTAATGCTTAAAAAAAAACACTAATGGGACACAATCGTACCATATTCATGGAAAATGGCAAAGAAAATACAGAAAAGACTAAGATTATACACCCTAGTTTTCACAAAGTATCCTTCTGAAAGCAGGAGTAATGAGAGATGTGTTTTTCCCCACACAAAAAACACACAAAACCACCACATCCAAACTAGAAGTGGTACATTTCCATTCTTTCACAGCTTGCCATCAATCCTGAACACACACAAGTTAAAAATACAAGACATCAACATGGGAATATAAAGTGCTTGACTGCAGATCCGACTGAAATGAATCTGAAGGTTTCAGACAATAAGCGTGGGCAAATGCAGGAGCACATATCCTCTCATTTTGGGTTTGCGCCTCTAAACCGCTCAGAACTGCTGATGTGGGACTTTCCCACAGTTTCAGTCTCCATGTTTGTCACTGGAGAGTCCCAACGAGGGACCGTTCCCAGAATCCCAACACTGTTCCTGGGTCAGTCTGGCTAGCTGGAGTTACATGACTGAGATCAGCGAAACTGTCCCTGGATCAGCCGTACACTGAGATATTTTTAAAACACATGATCTCCAGAGCAAGTAGAAGTGAAGTTGTGGGACAGGCGCCAGGAATAGCAAGAACAGACTGCATTATGGTTATTTTTCTTAACAGGAAGAATGAGAAATGTAGCATTTGGATGGCATTTGGGTTTTCTAAATGACGTCTGTTGCAATTGTTAAAGTTTCATATAACAATTTAGTCCAGGATTGAAGTTGCAGCGTCCTCTGCAAGTTTAAGGGAATTTAAGACCATTCAGACTTTAAAGTCATTAAGTGCATTTTTTTTTTAAATAAGACAAATTATGTAATAAATCAAAGACAAACAGTTATTAAGTACTAGCACCACATCAATATTCAGTTGAACTTGGTGATGCATGTAAAAAAAGTGTTTTTCTTTCAGAACACAATAATTCTAGTGAAATAGATTAGAAATGTTTAATAAAGAACTAAACCAAAGGTAAAAAGTCACGTTTCCCACAATAAATTAAAAAGTTCATGAAAGAGTAATATTTAATCACATTCATTGTTTATTGGTTACAACATCTAAATACATATTAATAAAGGAAATTTTCCTGACTGTTTACAGTTCAATGAATTTGAAAGAGATTCAGAGAAATTAAATTGTTGATCTGATGATTTTGACATCAAAACCCAGCATCAGTTTTTAACTGTGGTTAGAATATAAATTAGTAAGTAAAATTAGTAAGTTAATATTTACTTTAATTTATATTTTGGAGTAAGTAAATGCATTGCCATCTTTACACTGCATTAAGAATCTGAATCAGTGCGTATATACCACAGATTTTATTAATATCAACATGTTTGAATGTTGATTCCTGCACACTAAATGAGAACATTTTTTAAAATATTTTAAGTTTTTGGATATGTCATATTCAAAAAAACATGATTTTTTTCTGATAAATGTCTATAACATTGTGGTGTCACAATGTGGAGGAAATAGGAAAAAATAATATTTTTGGCTTGATTGCAACAAATGCTGTTTCTGCAGTGAGGAGGTATAAAATTAACAGAATTCTTTATAGTACAATGAGCCCTTAAATGTCCAAATATCCTCATTTCAGGACCTTTGAAAGGTGGTTCTGACACCATTTGCTTCTCAGACCTGCAGCTCTACATCTGTACCTCAAAGACAACCTTAAAGGGCTGGTTGATTATGATTTCTCTTTTCTAGCTTTAGTTAGTGTGTAATGTTGCTGTTTGAGCATAAACAACATCTGCAAAGTTACAACGCTCAAAGTTCAAAGCAAAGGGAGATATTTGCTTTTACAGAAATCGTTTTTTAAGGACTACAACAAACGGCTGGTAGAGACTACACCACATTCCTCCCGGGTTAGTGACATCACCAACCCTAGAATTTACATAAACCCCGCCCCCAGAACATGATTTATAGAGACAGAATATGCTAATCAATGACTAGAAGACAACTACACATCAGCTACATAAATTCATCAACTAACCATTCAGAAATGTCCTGTTGCTTCTACATGTTGTCACTTCTTGAGTCTCTCCATCTTTGTCTGACTCCTGTTTGAACATAAAAGGCTAAAAGTTTTTGAAATTTTCAGTGCATTTTTGCATATTGTAGCTCCGCCCCCTGTGCCGGGAGCAGCAGCTCATTTGCATTTAAAGGAACAGACACAAAAATGGTGCGTTTTTGCTCACCCTCAAAAAGTGACAACTTTAACATGCTATATAAAATTATCTGTGGGGTATTTTGAGCTAAAACTTCACACACACACTCTGGGGACATCAGAGACTTATTTTACATCTTTTTAACAGGGCATTATACCACCACTTTAAAAGAAGATCTCCTGTTTGTCCATCAACAAATGTAAGACTTCCACAAATGGCATTTAGACATTGAGCATCAGTTGTGAACTCATCTCATCTACCAAACCTTCTCACAGAAAACAAATCTAACCTGGGAAGTAGGGCTGAACGATATATATCGTTATCGTATCTATATCGAGATATGAACTTTCAAGATATTACTATCGAAAAAAGCAACGATATAGACGATATAGATTTTCCCTCTCCGCGCTCGCCCTGCATACAACTCTGGCAGTCACAACAAACATCAGTTTTACGAGTGCCCTTGAATGCACCGCTAAAGCCAGCGCGCACACACTACCAGGGACGTGGGAACTATATTGTGAGAGGGGGGGGCGGCGTTTCCATGGTGATGCGTCATTGCTTGTCACGTGACACACCGCAGCAGCAACAGCGCTGAATGAATGATGATCTTCCTTTATGTCATTTTTCCTTTTTTATTCAGAATATTCACAAATGTGTTAGCTATGGCATGAAATATCTGATATTCCGATTGTCAAATACATGCAAGTGGAAGTATATTGTTGTTTAAACACCTTTATAACGATCGCGTTAGTTGAGCTGTATGCGCGATGGGCGCCGCCGTGTAAGTTTGTGCCGCAGACGCAGGTCAGAGAATCGGATCTGTTGGATTTACAACCTCTATGTTTACAACACGTGAATTCATCCACTTCTCCCGAAATACTTAAAAGTAAGTGGCTGGTGAACTGGGAATAGAATAGAGTAAACATTGAAGTTACTTACACAATGTGTATCTGATATGAATAAAACGTGTCGAATTATAATGGAAAGGATTATTATTACCTCTTCCATAGACATCAGTGTGTATTTTACAAACTCTAAATGTATTGTTTTTTTAGTACTTACGTAGGCATATCGTATTGTATCGATATCGAGATATCTGGCATGAAAATCGAGATATGAAATTTTGACCATATCGTTCAGCCCTACTGGGAAGTGCAGTAATCGTTCAGTTACACTCACTAAACCAGTGAGGCTTTGCTGTTCCTTCACAACGAGACACAACGTCATTTTCCAGACCCTTCACTCTCGCTGATCAACATCACGTCTGGCAAGAAGCAGCTGAAGACACACCTCTTCTGCAAGCCCTCAAACACACCTCCTCACACACACACACACACACACACACACTCACAATCACACTCACACAATCTCACTCACGCACGCACGCACACACACACAGTCACAATCACACTCCACACTTTCTCTCTCTCTCTCTCTCTCTCTCTCTCTCTCACACACACACACACGCACAATCGCACGCACACACATACACTTAAACACACACACACACACACTCACTCACGCACACACACTCAAACACACGCACACACACTCAAACACATGCACACACACTCAAACAAACACACACACACACACACACACACACACACACACACACACACACACACACACACACACACACACACAGATAGATGATAAAGTCTAACCTCGGCTGCCTGCGTCTCCTGATGGAGTAACGTCAAGCCGGTCAGATCCTCCAGGAACGAATGGGAAGAGTTGAAGACCTTCGCTAGGAACTGGAAACCTTCTCGCTCATAATTCTCAAGAACCTGTCAAAAACAAACTGATGGTTAATCAATAGCCAGGGTTCCCACACCTCAGTTAACTTCAAATTCAAGTACATTTCAAGGACTTTCCAGGTCCAATACCCTCAAACTCAAGGCCTTAATCGTGTTACCTTGTAAGATACATTGTTATACATTGTTTTCATGTGTCAAACACAACTATGCAAAAATTATTATTATTATTATTATTTTGCATTTATTTTTGGCCATATGAGATCTGATATTCTATAGATACTTTGCAGTCACGTGATATCTGGCGGGCAACAAACGCGGTTAGTGCATCCAATCGCACAACAACTATCTGGCATGTCGTGTACACCTCAAAACACCAACTTTTGTATATTAAAACTGGCAACGTCCTGGCAAGATCCTTGATTAGTTTACTGGTTTTCGTTGCTCGAGAATGACATTCTTGCCCGCCAGCCAGTACAACTGACGTCACGTGCAAAGTATCAATTTGTCGTATTTTTTTGTTGTGCATAAAATTGAAAAATATTCAGTACATCCTATACTGTATTCTAAAATGCTCTGATATTAACTTTTGCATGGATTGGCAGCTGCTCATTATCATTTAAAGAGACATGAACCGAAACAGGTAAAACGGGTGTTGTTTTACACAACCATTGAGGAATTTTAACCGAAGTATATTACAAACTTTACATGAAGACCCTAAAGAATCACACCAACTTGTGGAAAATGGGCATCCGACGACCCCTTTAAAGGCACAATATGTAGTTTTTCGCCACTAGAGGTCGCCTATTCAAAACAATAAATGCTGGATGGCTTGTGTTACTAAATGGCATGCAATTAATTTTAAAAGATATTGTATGACGGAGAAAATACTGCATTACTGTCACTTAAAATAAAGCTGCATCTGATTATGTTATGTTAGCCACTTGACAAAATAGTGGCACGCTAAAAAACACGGTACTCGCGGAAAATCAAGAAAACAAGCGATTCAAACAATAAGAATAACAGTGTTGAGCTATATAACAATGTTTAGTTTCTGTCTATAAATCTATCAAAACAGTTGTTCCCTTGTCTAATAAAAGATATAATAAAAAAATAAAAATAAAATAAAACATGATATATTAAAGCATCTTTGGTGTTTCCATTGTTTCTGCTAGATAAACCGGAAATCGAGGGTGACGCAGGTATGATGTCACTGATAGGCGACACGATGTCCGTGTCCTGGTTAAAACTGCTTATTTCTCGGGATTCAAACATTCTTGGATACATCTGGGATAATTTAAGTACACAAATCAACTAAATATTTAACACTGTTCTCGTGGTTTTTGGATATTTTAATCCAAAAATCTTACATATTGTGCCTTTAAGTGATCAGTGCACTCATATTACTATGACTGTGAGAGGAGCAAAGCACAATATGGTGGAATAAGCCCCGCCTTCTAAATAAGAGAGCCAGTCCATGTTTTTATAACGCCAACACGTGAGCGTGCAATGGTTAAAGACGTCCGTCTAGCGCATGTTTACATAGAAAAAACTATGGAAAAGTAGCGCAGTGGAATGAAAAAAATGCATTCTCAAGACTGCACATGTACATTGGATTTTAAATGCTATTTGACCATAAGAAACAATATTTCTAGGACAGTTCATGTCTGATTTTAATGCTGCTTTGAAATGTTATTTAAAATGTTGCTAACACTTTACAATAGGGTTCATTAGATAATGTATTAACTAAAATTAACTAATAATGAGCAATACATTTGTTACAGTGTTTATTAATCTTTTTTAATGTTAGTTAATAAAAATACAGCTGTTAATTGTTTGTTCATGTTAGTTCACAGTGCATAAACTAATGTTAACAAATATAACCTTTGATTTCAATAACGTATTAGTAAATGTTGAAATTAATATGAACTAAGATTAATAAATGCTGAAGACGGATTGTTCATTCTTAGTTCATGTTAACTAAGGTAGTTAACTAATGTTAACCAATGAACCTTATTGTAAAGTGTTACTGAAACAATATTTATGGGACAGTTCATGTCAGAAATATGTTATTTAACATGTTTTTGAAATTTCTGTATTTCCCCATTCAAGTAGAGAGGAGCTGCAAATATGAACAGATTTTCCTTGAAAGACACTTAGGTTACATGTGTGTTTGACTCCAAACTTGCTGTAAACGCACTCATCACACATCGAACATAATGCTGCTATTTTGTTCAGATTCGGGAAGCTCGTATACAGTTGGCTTGTTGGTCGGTGCACATCCAAACACAGTGATAACACAATCTGAAACTGCGGTCACATGCAGAGAGAGAGAGGCGGGCGAGAGACATCTGGCACCACTGTCTGTCAGGCTGAAACACTCAAGAAGCTTCTCACTCAGACACACACTCCTCCACAATCACACTGGCTCCTTTCAGCTCGTTCTCAGAGGAGATTGAGTTTCTGCTAAAGCTGATGAATGAGTGGCACTGTTGCTTTCAGTGAACCAGACATGGATGAGTTGACTGACAGAGCGGGCGAGAGTAGACCGAAGCTCATCTGTCCAAACCCCATGAACTCGGAAGCTTCTTTAAAGAGAACCTACTATGCTTTTTTACTTTCTTTTGTGTGTAATGTTGCTTTTTGAGCATAAAAACGCTACAGTTATTCTCAGCAATATTAAAAACACCACATAGATATATAAACAACAATACAAGCTGAATTTTCACCATAGGGAGTCTTTAAAGATTAATGTCAGAAATTATTGTAGGTTAACTAAAGGGTTTATCTTAAAAAATAGAAAGATTAGATTGAAAAAATAGATTGACTAATTGTAAAAAATAGTTGATAGATTAATTGACTATTTGTAAAAATAGTCGATAGATTAATTGACTAATTGTAAAAATAGTTGATAGATTAACTGAATTATTGTAAAAATAGTCGACAGATTAACGGACTAATCATAAAAATAGTCGATAGATTAACTGACTAATTGTAAAAATAGTCGATAGATTAACTGTCTAATTGTAAAAAAATTGTTTATAGATTAATTGGCTAATTGTAAAAATAGTTGATAGATTAACTGACTAATTGTAAAAATAGTCGACAGATTAACTGACTACTTGTAAAAATAGTCAACAGATTAACTGACTACTAGTAAAAATAGTCGACAGATTAACTGACTACTTGTAAAAATAGTCGATAGATTAACTGACTACTTGTAAAAATAGTCGACAGATTAACTGACTAATTGTAAAAATAGGCGATAGATTAACTGACTAATTGTAAAAATAGTCGACAGATTAACTGACTACTTGTAAAAATAGTCGACAGATTAACTGACTAATTGTAAAAATAGTCGATAGATTGACTTCTTGTAAAAATAGTCGATAGATTAACTGACTACTTGTAAAAATAGTCGACAGATTAACTGACTACTTGTAAAAATAGTCGATAGATTAACTGACTACTTGTGAAAATAGGCGATTGATTAACTGACTAATTGTAAAAATAGTCGATAGATTAACAGACTAATTGTAAAAATAGTCGATAGATTGACTACTTGTAAAAAGAGTCAATAGATTAACTGACTACTTGTAAAAATAGTCGATAGATTAACTGACTACTTGTAAAAATAGTCGACAGATTAACTGAATACTTGTAAAAATAGTCAACAGATTAACTGACTACTAGTAAAAATAGTCGACAGATTAACTGACTACTTGTAAAAATAGTCGACAGATTAACTGACTAATTGTAAAAATAGGCGATAGATTAACTGACTAATTGTAAAAATAGTCGACAGATTAACTGACTACTTGTAAAAATAGTCGACAGATTAACTGACTAATTGTAAAAATAGTCGATAGATTGACTACTTGTAAAAATAGTTGATAGATTAACTGACTAATTGTAAAAATAGTCGACAGATTAACTGAATACTTGTAAAAATAGTCGACAGATTAACTGACTACTAGTAAAAATAGTCGACAGATTAACTGACTAATTGTAAAAATAGGCGAAAGATTAACTGACTAATTGTAAAAATAGTCGATAGATTAACTGACTACTTGTAAAAATAGTCGACAGATTAACTGGCTAATTGTAAAAATATTTGACAGATTAACTGACTAATTGTAAAAATAGTTGATAGATTAAATGACTAATTGTAAAAATAGGCGATAGATTAACTGACTAATTGTAAAAAGTCGATAGATTAAACGATCGTAAAATATAATCGGTATTTACAGCCCTATTACTGTTTTTGAGGCAAGAACACTTGACTTACATTATAAGTGAACCTCAGAGAGAAAATACTTGTTTTGTGCAAAAGTAGATAATATGACCACTCTGAAGAACAAATGCTAACAGAGATCAAGGACATTCTGTATTTGCTCAGAAATTGTTGAGGTTAACAGTCAAACAAATGGCATTGCAGTAATTCTTTATGTGGAGTCTTTACAAAAATAAACCAAACAAACTACTTACTATGTGAAAACCTTTGAAATCCTAACAGAATCTACAGTATAAAGCTTTTACACAGACATAAACTACAAAAACAAATAATTTTCTGTCAGAGTAAACATATTTATCTTCTTTGAACAAACATCACACTGTATTTGAAACAGATCATGAGCATAAACTTGCTTTCTTGCCTAGCAACAGAACAGCAGGAGGAGCAACTAAACAAGATTTAATTGTGTTTTCCAAGAGTTGACCTCCTTATTGGAGCCTTTGACTTATGAAGCCCGTTAAATCACTGTGTGCGTGTGTGCGTGTGTGTGAGAGAGAGAGAGAGAAAGACAGAGTGAGTGAGTGAGTGAGTGAGTGAGTGTGTGTGTGTCTGTGTGTCTGTCTGTGTGTGTGAGAGAGGGCGAGCAGCACATCTGGTTTACATACAGCTCTCTCTCTCTCTCTCTCTCTCTCTCTCTCTCTCTCTCTCTCTCTCTCTCTCTCTCTCTCTCTCTCTCTCTCTCTCTCTCTCTCTCTCTCTCTCTCTCTCTCTCTCTCTCTCTCTCTCTCTCTCTCTCTCTCTCTCTCTCTCTCTCTCTCTCTCTCTCTCTCTCTCTCTCTCTCTCTCTCTCTCTCTCTCTCTCTCTCTCTCTCTCTCTCTCTCTCTCTCTCTCTCTCTCTCTCTCTCTCTCTCTCTCTCTCTCTCTCTCTCTCTCTCTCTCTCTCTCTCTCTCTCTCTCAACTTCCCCTGTAATTGTTTGAAGAGATGGTGGAGGTTTTTTCCTCAACTTCCCCTGTAATTGTTTGAAGAGATGGTGGAGGTTTTTTCCTCCATGATAAAAACCTCAGATAATTTAACTCACGTCTGCCAGTAGTTCGAGTTCAGCGCTGGGTAAAAATAGCCTTTAACTTCAATGAAACTATACAGAGAACTGAAGATGCGAGTCTTGAGGGACTTTTACTACTAGAGAAGGTTTTCCTGCTTGAAATGTTGATTATTTTCCTCTCTTCCCAGTCTGTCAGTAACGCTCTGTTTAGTTCCTGTCTCTATGAAGCCCCTCCTTCTGAAAAGCACACTGTGCTCTGATTGGTCGGCTGGAGCAGTGTGTTGTGATTGGTTGAGCACTTTGAGTGTGTTTGGGAAATGTCCCGCCCCTTACTATACCTACCAGTTTAACACACTACTAACTGACTCAACCAGGCCACGCCCCTTTATTCTGCGTATGAATTATTATAATGAGGAATATTGTGACGTGTTCGTTCCCAGAAGAAACTCAAGATACAATGGAGGCGTTTCAGGAGTTCAGAAACACTGACACTGATATAGAGAAGAACTGGAGCTTTTCATGATCAAACAGCAACGTTACACACTAAACACAGATGAACATGGGAAACAGCTCCTCTTTAAATAATAGTGAAGCTTGTTAACATAACATAGCAAACACCACTATTAATGTTTTGTAATGTCATAAAGTATAATATATAGGATAAAGTATTATAATAATAAAGGATAATAAAAAGTTATCAAAAAGGATTAGTCTGATTTTAGGAATTTGTTTGTGTGTGTGTGTGTGTGTATGTGACTGTGTGTGTATGTGTGTGTGTGTGTGTGTGTGTGTGTGTGTGTGTGTGTGTGTGTGTGTGTGTGTGTGTGTGTGTGTGTGTGTGTGTGTGTGTGTGTGTGTGTAAAGTGAAGGTGTGATGTTTGAGTGTCCTGAATCATGTGATTTGTGTTTCACAGCATCTTCTGGAGGTGTAAAGTTCTCACATGTGCTGGAGTGTGTTTGAGTGTGTGTGTGAGTGAGTGAGTGAGTGAGTGAGTGAGTGAGTGAGTGAGTGAGTGAGTGAGTGAGTGAGTGAGTGAGTGAGTGAGTGAGTGAGTGAGTGAGTGAGTGAGTGAGTGAGTGAGTGAGTGAGTGAGTGAGTGAGTGAGTGAGTGAGTGAGTGAGTGAGTGTAAAGTCCTCACATGTGCTGGAGTGTTTTATTTCAAAGGGACATTGTTTCAGTCTGTCTTCATTACGGATGAAACACAAAGTCTCTAAATTTACAAGTGTTTGTCTGTGGACAGCTGGAGTGTTTGTTTCCATGGTTTCACACTCAAACACACACACACTCACATACAGCGGAGAGCAACATCACTAACATCTCTGACACACGACTGGCTCTTATTTCAGCTCAGCTACTGTTACTAGAGCTTATATAAGACACACCATTAAATCAACACATTCAACACTTCCTGTTGTCCATTCTATCCATCCATCCATCCATCCATCTACACCAAATTGCCAAAAGTATTGGGACACCCCTCCAAATCATTGCATTCAGGTGTTCCAATCCCCTTCATGGCCACAGTTGTATAAAATCAAGCACCTAGGCATGCAGATGCTTCTACAAACATCTGTGAAAGAACGGGTCGCTCTCAGGAGCTCAGTGAATTCAAGTGTGGGACCGTGATCGGTTGCCACCTGTGCAATAAGTCCATTCATGAAATTTCCTCAATAATAAATATTCCACAGCCAACTATTAGTGGTATTATAACAAAGTGGAAGCAATGGGGAACAACAGCAACTCAGCCCCGAAGTGGAAGGTCATGTAAAATCACAGAGTGGGTCAGCGCATACTGAGGCACACAGTGTGCAGAAGTCGCCAACTTTCTGCAGAGTCAATAGCTACAGACCTCCAAACTTTGTGTGGCCTTCAGATAGCTCGAGAACAGTGCGTAGAGCTTCATGGAACGGGTTTCCATGGCCGAGCAGCTGCATATCCAAGCCTTACATCACAAAGTGCAATGCAAAGCGAGGGATGCAGTGGTGTAAAGCGTGGGATGCAGTGGTGTAAAGCGTGGGGTGCAGTGGTGTAAAGCGTGGGGTGCAGTGGTGTAAAGCGTGGGGTGCAGTGGTGTAAAGCGTGGTGTAAAGAGAGGGATGCAGTGGTGTAAAGCGTGGGGTGCAGTGGTGTAAAGCGTGGTGTAAAGAGAGGGATGCAGTGGTGTAAAGCGTGGGGTGCAGTGGTGTAAAGCTTGGGGTGCAGTGGTGTAAAGCTTGGGGTGCAGTGGTGTAAAGCGTGGTGTAAAGAGAGGGATGCAGTGGTGTAAAGCGTGGGGTGCAGTGGTGTAAAGCTTGGGGTGCAGTGGTGTAAAGCGTGGGGTGCAGTGGTGTAAAGCTTGGGGTGCAGTGGTGTAAAGCGTGGGATGCAGTGGTGTAAAGCGTGGGATGCAGTGGTGTAAAGCGTGGGGTGCAGTGGTGTAAAGCGTGGGATGCAGTGGTGTAAAGCGTGGGGTGCAGTGGTGTAAAGCGTGGGGTGCAGTGGTGTAAAGCGTGGGGTGCAGTGGTGTAAAGCGTGGGGTGCAGTGGTGTAAAGCGTGGGGTGCAGTGGTGTAAAGCGTGGGGTGCAGTGGTGTAAAGCGTGGGGTGCAGTGGTGTAAAGCGTGGGGTGCAGTGGTGTAAAGCGTGGGATGCAGTGGTGTAAAGCGTGGGATGCAGTGGTGTAAAGCGTGGTGTAAAGAGAGGGATGCAGTGGTGTAAAGCGTGGTGTAAAGAGAGGGATGCAGTGGTGTAAAGCTTGGGGTGCAGTGGTGTAAAGCGTGGGGTGCAGTGGTGTAAAGCGTGGGGTGCAGTGGTGTAAAGCGTGGGGTGCAGTGGTGTAAAGCGTGGTGTAAAGAGAGGGATGCAGTGGTGTAAAGCGTGGGGTGCAGTGGTGTAAAGCGTGGTGTAAAGAGAGGGATGCAGTGGTGTAAAGCGTGGGGTGCAGTGGTGTAAAGCTTGGGGTGCAGTGGTGTAAAGCTTGGGGTGCAGTGGTGTAAAGCGTGGTGTAAAGAGAGGGATGCAGTGGTGTAAAGCGTGGGGTGCAGTGGTGTATAGCGTGGGATGCAGTGGTGTAAAGCGTGGGGTGCAGTGGTGTAAAGCGTGGGGTGCAGTGGTGTAAAGCGTGGGGTGCAGTGGTGTAAAGCTTGGGGTGCAGTGGTGTAAAGCGTGGGGTGCAGTGGTGTAAAGCGTGGGGTGCAGTGGTGTAAAGCGTGGGGTGCAGTGGTGTAAAGCGTGGGATGCAAAGCGTGGGATGCAGTGGTGTAAAGCGTGGGATGCAGTGGTGTAAAGCGTGGTGTAAAGAGAGGGATGCAGTGGTGTAAAGCGTGGTGTAAAGAGAGGGATGCAGTGGTGTAAAGCTTGGGGTGCAGTGGTGTAAAGTGTGGGGTGCAGTGGTGTAAAGCGTGGTGTAAAGAGAGGGATGCAGTGGTGTAAAGCTTGGGGTGCAGTGGTGTAAAGCGTGGGATGCAGTGGTGTAAAGCGTGGGGTGCAGTGGTGTAAAGCGTGGGGTGCAGTGGTGTAAAGCGTGGGGTGCAGTGGTGTAAAGCTTGGGGTGCAGTGGTGTAAAGCTTGGGGTGCAGTGGTGTAAAGCGTGGTGTAAAGAGAGGGATGCAGTGGTGTAAAGCTTGGGGTGCAGTGGTGTAAAGTGTGGGGTGTAGTGGTGTAAAGCGTGGGGTGCAGTGGTGTAAAGCTTGGGGTGCAGTGGTGTAAAGCGTGGGGTGCAGTGGTGTAAAGCGTGGGGTGCAGTGGTGTAAAGCGTGGGGTGCAGTGGTGTAAAGCGTGGGATGCAGTGGTGTAAAGCGTGGTGTAAAGAGAGGGATGCAGTGGTGTAAAGCGTGGTGTAAAGAGAGGGATGCAGTGGTGTAAAGCGTGATGTAAAGAGAGGGATGCAGCGGTGTAAAGCGTGGTGTAAAGAGAGGGATGCAGCGGGGATGCAGCGGTGTAAAGCGTGGTGTAAAGAGAGGGATGCAGCGGTGTAAAGCGTGGTGTAAAGAGAGGGATGCAGCGGTGTAAAGAGAGGGATGCAGCGGTGTAAAGAGAGGGATGCAGTGGTGTAAAGCGTGGGATGCAAAAAAGAGAAGCGTGGTGTAAAGAGAGGGATGCAGTGGTGTAAAGCATGGTGTAAAGAAAGGGATGCAGTGGTGTAAAGAGAGGGATGCAATGGAGTAAAGCGTGGTGTAAAGAGAGGGATGCAGTGGTGTAAAGAGAGGGATGCAGTGGTGTAAAGCGTGGGATGCAGTGGAGTAAAGCGTGTGATGCAGTGGAGTAAAGCGTGGTGTAAAGAGAGGGATGCAGTGGTGTATAGCGAGGGATGCAGTGGTGTAAAGCGTGGGATGCAGTGGTGTAAAGCGGGGGATGCAGTGGAGTAAAGCGTGTGATGCAGTGGAGTAAAGTGGGGGATGCAGTGGAGTAAAGCGTGGTGTAAAGAGAGGGATGCAGTGGTGTAAAGAGAGGGATGCAGTGGTGTAAAGCGAGGGATGCAGTGGTGTAAAGCTTGGGGTGCAGTGGAGTAAAGCGTGTGATGCAGTGGAGTAAAGCGTGGTGTAAAGAGAGGGATGCAGTGGTGTATAGCGAGGGATGCAGTGGTGTAAAGCGTGGGATGCAGTGGTGTAAAGCGGGGGATGCAGTGGAGTAAAGCGTGTGATGCAGTGGAGTAAAGTGGGGGATGCAGTGGAGTAAAGCGTGGTGTAAAGAGAGGGATGCAGTGGTGTAAAGAGAGGGATGCAGTGGTGTAAAGCGAGGGATGCAGTGGTGTAAAGCTTGGGGTGCAGTGGTGTAAAGCGTGGGGTGCAGTGGTGTAAAGCGTGGGGTGCAGTGGTGTAAAGCGTGGGGTGCAGTGGTGTAAAGCGTGGTGTAAAGAGAGGGATGCAGTGGTGTAAAGAGTGGTGTAAAGAGAGGGATGCAGTGGTGTAAAGCGTGGTGTAAAGAGAGGGATGCAGTGGTGTAAAGCTTGGGGTGCAGTGATGTAAAGCGTGGGGTGCAGTGGTGTAAAGAGAGGGATGCAGTCGTGTAAAGAGAGGGATGCAGTGGTGTAAAGAGAGGGATGCAGTGGTGTAAAGCGTGGGGTGCAGTGGTGTAAAGCGTGGGGTGCAGTGGTGTAAAGCGTGGGGTACAGTGCGTGGTGTAAAGAGAGGGATGCAGTGGTGTAAAGCGTGGGGTGCAGTGGTGTAAAGCTTGGGGTGCAGTGGTGTAAAGCGTGGGATGCAGTGGTGTAAAGCGTGGTGTAAAGAGAGGGATGCAGTGGTGTAAAGCGTGGTGTAAAGAGAGGGATGCAGTGGTGTAAAGCGTGGTGTAAAGAGAGGGATGCAGCGGTGTAAAGCGTGGTGTAAAGAGAGGGATGCAGCGGTGTAAAGAGAGGGATGCAGTGGTGTAAAGCGTGGGATGCAAAAAAGAGAAGCGTGGTGTAAAGAGAGGGATGCAGTGGTGTAAAGCGTGGTGTAAAGAGAGGGATGCAGTGGAGTAAAGCGTGGTGTACAGAGAGGGATGCAGCGGTGTAAAGAGAGGGATGCAGCGGTGTAAATAGAGGGATGCAGCGGTGTAAAGAGAGGGATGCAGTGGTGTAAAGCGTGGGATGCAAAAAAGAGAAGCGTGGTGTAAAGAGAGGGATGCAGTGGTGTAAAGCATGGTGTAAAGAGAGGGATGCAGTGGAGTAAAGCGTGGTGTAAAGAGAGGGATGCAGTGGTGTAAAGCGAGGGATGCAGTGGTGTAAAGCGTGGGGTGCAGTGGTGTAAAGCGTGTGATGCAGTGGTGTAAAGCGAGGGATGCAGTGGTGTAAAGAGAGGGATGCAGTGGTGTAAAGCGTGGTGTAAAGAGAGGGATGCAGTGGTGTAAAGCGTGTGATGCAGTGGTGTAAAGCGAGGGATGCAGTGGTGTAAAGAGAGGGATGCAGTGGTGTAAAGCGTGGTGTAAAGAGAGGGATGCAGTGGTGTAAAGAGAGAGATGCAGTGGTGTAAAGAGAGGGATGCAGTGGTGTAAAGCGTGGGATGCAGTGGTGTAAAGCGTGGTGTAAAGCGAGGGATGCAGTGGTGTAAAGCGTGGGATGCAGTGGTGTAAAGCGTGGTGTAAAGAGAGGGATGCAGTGGTGTAAAGAGAGGGATGCAGTGGTGTAAAGCGTGGGATGCAGTGGTGTAAAGCGTGGTGTAAAGCGAGGGATGCAGTGGTGTAAAGCGTGGGATGCAGTGGTGTAAAGCGTGGTGTAAAGCGAGGGATGCAGTGGTGTAAAGCGTGGGATGCAGTGGTGTAAAGCGTGGTGTAAAGCGTGGGATGCAGTGGTGTAAAGCGTGGTGTAAAGCGAGGGATGCAGTGGTGTAAAGAGAGGGATGCAGTGGTGTAAAGCACTCTAGAGCAGTGGAGACATGTTCTCTGGAGTGACGAATCACAAATCTAAAAAAAAAATTGCCACAAAAAAAAAAATTGCCACAAATCTGGCAATCCGATGGACGAGTCTGGGTTTGGCGGTTTCCACAAGAACTTTTCTTGCCTGACTGCATTGTGCCAAGTCTAAAGTTATGGTGTGAGGTAGTATCTATCTATCTATCTATCTATCTATCTGTCTATCTATCTATCTATCTATCTATGGCAGTGGCTCAGTGGTTCATGTAGGTTGTCTACAAACCGGAAGGTTGGTGGTTCAATAATCCCCGGTTCCACTTGACCAAGTTTCGAGGTGTCCATGAGCAAGACACCTAACCCCAGCTGCTCCCGACGAGCTGGATGGCACCTTGCATGGCTGACACGGCCGTCAGTGAATGAATGGGTGAATGTGAGGCAATATGTAAAGCACTTTGGTGGCCATGGGTCTGTTGAAAGCACTATATAATAATACTAAAGATGTTTTATGCAGGTCTATTCAGAGCTCATGGATTTAGTCAGTGTTTGAATTAAATGGCCTTTACTTCTGTTCACTACATAAAAGCTTTTTATTTGGAAGTTTAAAGAAACGAGTTTAAATATACCAACCTTAGTGTCTTAACACTGAAATGCATATTTTTAGGTAAACTATTTCTGTAAAAGACAGGGATAGGAACCCCTCGACTCTGACCTCACACAGTCTTGCATCAAAGTTAAAGATCTGAGACATTTTATGAGGCTTTTTATGTCTTTACAGCGCAAAGAAAATAGAAGGAGAGCAAGAGCGAGAGAGAGAGAACTTGGGAGAAAGTGAGTGAAGAGGGGGAAGGGAAGAGTTACGGCTTCAGACTCACTGTATTCACGTACCAGTGTGTGTTTGGGAGGAAGGAGTGGCTCCGAAAACACTAAATAAGAGCGAGGGCGAGTGAAAACCCACATCCACACATGCAGAAGAGATTTATGAGACGCGAACCCGTCGACAACAGCGTGACCGCTGGGAAAAAACACTTCAATTCAGCCCTAATTACTCGCATGCGACTGTGACATCAACAAGAAGCTTAATTAAACACACATGGCCTCTCTAACTAACACACACACACACACACACACACACACACACACATCATCAACGGATACTTCAAATATCTGCAGGACAAGCATGCTTGAGATACCATTAGACTCTGACACTCCTTACACAAGCATAGTATTTGATTATAAATTATTGCATTATAATAACAAAACCTGGTTTTCAGTCAGTGCTTGACTCTGGCACTGTGTGACATTTTTAATAAAGTGTAATTTTAATAAAGCATGTAAATGGTCACTTACTACTGGTGAGCATGCGGTGCATTTGTCAAACGCCAAACTTGCAGGAAGGACGTTGTCAAATCTTGCCAGGAATCCTCGAATCTGGAAGGACAACAAATGTTTTTAAGCAACACATAATCAGTAAAGAAAATATTCCTCACTCTCTAGCGCCACCTGGTGTGTGTTAGTAAAAACAGCAAGTAGTAACGATTTAAAATCAAAGGTAACTCTTTATTTTTAAGTGACGTAGTTGCACGTTACTACATGGACTTACTATACTAATAACTGTAAATTTTGCATAATTACAAGTAAATAACCCTAAACCACACCAAACTCCTGTTTCTACTCCACATTAAAGGTCACTACACAGCTAATGATTTTTAAAGACAAAATCCTCTGGCTTTTAGTAATGCTTATTTAGAATAATAATTTTGTATGATTTAGATATTATTTATGTAATTATTATACCGTTAATAGATCACACGTGCAATTTTAGCTTATCAATTATTATTACGCACAGTTTAAATGAATAAATATATAAAGGTAATATAAATACGCTTTAGAATCAACAGATAAAGCAATAAAATGACTACATGTGAGCTTATGTTCAATTCTCTCTATACATTTATCAACTGTGTAAACTAACTTCACAACTTTTACTTGCACTGATACAGCAAGACTTTTTATTTTAGTTGTCCTCTTTCATAGACAGCTATTTTCTTCTTGCTGTGTAAATTTGTTTAAATTCTTAATATTTTGTAATCTCGTAATATTCTGCAGAAGAGAGAAGTGAATCTCAGCCTGTGATTGGCTGTTCGCTGCTGATGTCACACTAAACTCCTAAACTCAATATAAAGCCTGAGTTGACAGAGAGAGCTGATGATCGAAACTAATCCTGCGTCCCGGAGTTGATCATGGACAGGCGAGTTTCCTCTTTAAATACATCATTATAAAAACAAAATCATTCCTTAAATCAAAACGAAATAAACTGTCATGTCCCACACACACTTTCCAATCAGAAACAGTTGTAGCCCAGTATAAGTGTAAAACGTCTTACTGTGACAATATATGGTAATTTCATGAGAATAAGTATATTTATAATGCAATTCTAATCAACCAATCCTTTCTCATCCTATATAATATTGTTTCATTTTAAATATCCTATATAATACTATATATTTGATCTGTGTTTTAAATTAATTTCCATTATATTTATCATATTTATTGAATATATACATATTTATTATAAAAACTTTTATTTAAAAAAAAAAAATTATTTGGATTTTATTTGTTTTACATATTTATTTTACTATGCTATATTTTCATGCATGTGTGTGTGTTTATTTAATGTAATAAATCTAAATCTCATATAATTTATATGTATGTATTACAATTTATTTTCGTTATTAATTATATAGGTTAGTTTTTTACTATATATTTTACTTGTTTACTATACAATTTTTTTGTGTGTGTTACTATACTATATATTTGTATAAACCCTTTCTGCAAGTAAATGTACATGATTATTGGAGGTTTCCATATGAAAGCTCAATGATCTCTCGTGACGTATGATATATCTGGCGGTGGAATAAACGAGTGGTGTGTGTGTGTATTTGGTTACAGTCACACACTCCTCACATAGACTCGAGAGTTACTATCTTAATTGAAAGCAAATTAAAGAAAGAGCTGGAGGAAAAGATAAGAGCGGTCGAGGCATCGGTGGGAAGATTACGGGGAATTTACATTACGCATTACCCATGATTCCATGCGTTCCAGCTCAAGAAACTTTGATGTAAATCCACATTCAAATCCACAAAATAAGTCGGATTCATACTTAGAAATGCCTCCAATGACTTTCTGTTCAAATCTAATTACGTTTTAAATCAAATTGGAGGAAAGAAATATCAGGGAAATGAAGTTTGAGCACGTGATCAACCATATTAAACAAGTCTAAATGCAAAACATAAAAAAGGGCTTTGACTGAAAAGACTTTGTGTGATTGTGGTTAGTGGATGACGTTGTTAGTTTGTCAGGAGAACCGACTCCATACATCCACTAAAATGAAGGGCGTTTGTTTCCACACTTTTATTGTTATTAATGCAATTAAATGCATACATTTTAAAATGCTGTTTATGCATCTGAATCATGTTTGTTGTGGCCACAATATATATGTTCAGTTATTAATCATCTGGGCTGGTAAATGAAAAGTTGCAGGTTTGAAGGAAAAGAAAAAAGGGAAGTTATTTGAGGTTCAAAACACACTACCGTTCAAGCTTTGGGGTCGGAAAGATGCTTTAATGTTTAAGAAAGAGTCTGTTCTGCTCAGCAATGCTGCATTTATATCTTTCCACCACACAATACAAAATAATAAAGGTAATTGCGACTTTTTATCTCAAAATTTTGACTTTATTTCACGCAATTTTGACTTTTTTTCCTCACAATTGCGAGTTTGCGTCGATATAAAGTCGCAATTGTGTTATAAAATCAGAAATGGGAGATATAAAGTAGCAATTATCTTTTAAAATATTTTATTCTGTGGCGGAAACAAGCTTCATATTTATTAGATCAGAAATACAGTAAAAACAGTGAAATATTATTGCAATTTAAAATAACTGTTTTCTATGTGAATATACAGTAAAGTGTAATTTATATCCTGTGATCAAAGCTGAATGTTCAGCATCATTACTCCAGTCTTCAGTGTCACATGATCCTTCACAAATCACTCTAATGAGGATCTGATGCTCAAGAAACATTTATGTTGAAAACAGTTCATATTTTTGTGGAAACATGGAAACAATTTTAAATGCCTTTCCTGTCACATTTGATAAATTCAATGCATCTTTGATTAATTAAAAAACAACTGTACTGACACCAAACTTCTAAACGAGAGTCTGTGGAGCGCGAGTGGAGCTTCCCAACCCCAAACCAGTGAAACAGAAACCAAACGATCAATAATAATGTCCTGTTGCTTGTCAGAGCTTCATCACACACACAGTCCTGAGACACACAGCTGACAAGCTCTGCTCTCAAACACACACATGTGCTCACTAGACGATCACAGGTTAATAGCCAAATCTAAAGCTTCCGCTGCAGTTCCTCTGACGGCCAGCAGGGGTCAGTGTGAGCCAATGAGACGCTTCCCACTTCCCAATGTTCTCCTGCAACATTAATGCAAAAATCCTCATCACACTACATCCCATCCAGACTGATTTCTAAGGTCAGGGATTATAATGACCCAGTCGTGGCTTGTGTCCGGTTCACCAGCGTCTGGTCTTGTGATGATATTGAGTCACAGTCAAGAGAGCTTTCCTGATTAATCGCATTATTCGTTAGGAGTCGCATATAAATTACGGGTTCTTGAGGAGGGAATATTCATGCTAGAGGAGCTCATAAGCCGGAGAGCGGCTCTTTGACGTCTGTAGCTGCGTCATTAGCCCCCTGTGTGTGTGTGTGTGTGTGTGTGTGTGTGTGTGTGTGTGTGTGTGTGTGTGTCTTGCTAAGATTCAGCACACAGGCAGGGGGTCCTGCTGTGCCACTTTATGAATTATAGCGAGGCTGTACAATTGGAAGAAGCAACAATATAAACAACTGCATGTAAAATGCATCATAAATGCAAGTGCACGCAAGCACAGCGAAATATATGTCTGTGCTTTTCCATGATGTCCTATAAAAATAAAATCATACACTGAAAAAAAATGGTGTAGAACTTAATTTAAGAAGCTTAAGAAATAATTGCAATGAAATAGCAGTAACACATTGACTTAAACATGAGATTTTCAATAGTAAGACTGAAATAGCATCTTCTAGTAAAATATATTCCAAATCATCTTTTTGACACGTGCACACCATGAGGAAAACAGGATCATTTGCACCCAAGGCCGTAACCAGGGTTTGAAAATTAGTGAGGTCCGGGGTGAGGTGCAGGGCCGGATTAAGAATTCAGAGGCCCCTGGGCACAATGTCTTGTAGGCCCCCCCCTAAGGCAGGCCAAATGTATAGTTTGTCCATGTACATTTTAGGACATTAAAAGGAACTTTGTTGTACTATGCTGGAGTAAAGTTAATAAATTATCGTTCTTTCCCATAGGATTTTTAAAACTATGTTGGGTAAACCTCTGTCCCTCTAGGGGGGTTCGGGGACATGCTCCCCCGCAAGAAAATTTTGTACATTTTAAAGTTAAATGCATCAGTCTGGTGCACTTTGAGAGCTCAAAATTAAGAGCTTCAACGGGCTTCAACCATAGACTGTAAAAAAAAATGGCTTCAACCCATGAACTGTGCACAAAGAAAAAGCATTGACTTGTACCTGGACATTAAAGAGGGCTCAAACATATTTTTTAGTTATGATATAGAGTCTCAGTCTACATTAAATTATCACTGGTGTTTTAGGACGCCAAACAATTAGTATAATAATATAATAATGATTTATATAATTATTCCTATGACATAAAATAGCCTATAAACGTACTGTATTAAATGAAAATGAATATTTCAAAAGTATATTTTACATTACACTACAGGAAAATTACAATATTTTTGTCCTAATGTCTTCTCCACTAGCAAGAAATAAACTCTTTGATCGCGTGAGCAAAGTGCGCACTTTTCTTTAAATCACGCAGCACAAACATAATGCCTATATAGGATACTTAAAGTCTTGTGCTGTTTTATAAAGCACAAAACCATATCACGGTTTCGATTTTAGTTCGTTGGCAAAATATAACGCTAGAGACCTTTATGTTAGCTATACATTTTACATCTCATTGGGAAAAGGGAGAAGAGCGAGTTCGGCAAAAGGCGAATTCGAACTCGAGTCGAACGCGTCAAAAACTACTTTGTTTTAAGCACCTCACGCACGCTCTCAAGCCCCGTTCACTGTTCTACCTTCTCGCAGCAACATGAATTGCAAACACACATGTGACGTGGTTTAAACGGCTAATTAATCATTCAGAGAGCTTGAAATTTTATTTTTGAATACAAAAAAATTACCGAGGTCCAGACCTCGGTGACCTCATAGCTGGCTACGGCCATGTTTGCACCATGTTTCGGTATCCTCGAGGAACTGGAATAGTGTTTTCCAGCACAAATATCTAATCATTCTTAAATCAAGATACATTTACTGGAGAAGAACAATGACTGAAGTGCATTTATGCTTAAAATAAGATCAAATATTTGCAAAAATGAACTTAATTCTAAAGGAAAACACTGACCTCATTGGCAGATATTTATTATTATTTCAAGCAAAATCTTGCTTGATTTTAATCAGTTTTTCAGTGAACAAGACTCAATATCTTCAGTCGTTTTGCTTCTTCAGTGAATGCATCTTGATTAAAGAATGTTTAGATATTTGCATTGAATTTGTAGACTCATAATCACTTGTTTTTGAGTGAGAACGATTTATTAACAGCATATAATTAGGGGAAAAGAGGAAATTGGAATTGTTATGTGGAATCAGAATCAGTTCTTTATTAATCCAAACCATAACATCAAATCTGCCTGTGTCCGTCATACACAGTTTTTTTTTTTTTTTTACTGAACGGCAAAAATCATGGCTATGACATCACAACCATGAGCTCATTAACATATAACTTCCCATCAGCAATATTCAGCAGCTTGGCTCCTCCCAGTGAATTACACCAACACAGAGTTTAGCCAATCACATCAGAGCTAATTTAAATACTAAAGTCTTAACCCTCTGGGGTCTGGGCTGTTTTTGGGGCCCTTGAGATGTTCTGACATGCCCTGACATTTGTGCTTTTTTCAGTTGCTTATAAACATATTAATGGCAAAGGTGTAAATTCACTCTATAAAGCACAAACAGGGCTACCATAATATGTGAGCCATGTGTATGTACATGTTTTCATTTTTGAGAGAATAATGTTTATGCGTGGTTATTGAAAAAAATAAAAAATAAAAATTCTGAAATAAGGCCACAAAACACATAGTAAATAAGTGTCAATAAGACTTTTGAGAAATGGATGTCCTCGCCTAGTGTTTTTTCTTCAAAATTATGTGAAAATAGTCTTGCTTTATCGTTCACATAAAACCATACATTGATTTAAATTGATGTAAAACAGGTTTTGCTTGGAAAGCCAATATGCGAGGGGGAGGAGTAGTTTACACCTTAGATTACAGTGTCCCACCCACTTTGCATAATGATGAGCCATTCACTCAGGTGTGAAACTGACTGAGCCACAATACAAGAACAACAGATATATTTAGAAGACTTATATTGACCATTTAAGATTTTGCTTACATCTATCTTGTAAATATGTTTTGCTATTTTATTAAAAAGGTTACAATTACAACAATAATTACAATTTCAACAATATTTCAAGTGTACTCTTTCTTTGTAAAAAAAAAAAAAGATTATAGGCCTACATTTTATCTATGTATTCATATTTCAGTCGATTTTTACTCATCTCAGTAGCAATTCAGTTTGCTAAAACATCATCATTCATTCACACACGCGATTTAAATTTAACTTCTGGCAAAGATGAAGTTGACGATAGGCTATTGACTCGCGATCTTCGCAGTAGGCTAGTGTTTTGGATGGTTTGTTTAGAACCAGCTTTCTGTAAATATATTTCACATTTTTTAGACATGTGAGGCGAGTATAGGCTACGGTCTGGTTCATGATGATCTCCAGTTCAAGCACCTTATGTTGTGATTGCTAGCCTATATTTACTTTAAATCCAGGAAATTTGTTAATGAAAAAATTATTAAAATTAAGATACAATTGATACAAAACGAAATTCGTTTTAAAGAAAGGATTTGTACTTTCTGTTTTGAGGTCTCTGTGAAAGTTTGAAAGTCTTTTAGTGCTTTTTTTAGAGCGCTCGCGTCCATAATGGAGAACTGTCACGTAATATTGTTTTTTCCTCATAAATGCGAACACGAAAAATAAAAGACAAAAGACTTTTAAGTAAAACTTACTCTGAAATTGTGTTCTCGGCGGAATTCGCTCTTCAAAATGCTGCCGTTCGTCCTCTGAGGAAAAGGTGCATTCTTCCTCGCTGTCCAGAATCATCTGAAGGGAGTCTTTATTACCGGAGAAGCGTGTCATACTCAAAACGCGATGAACTATCAGTCTGAAGTCTGATGAACAAACTGTGTTTTTATGGCATTGATCGGGGGGCGTATGCGATGCATACTAGATCAGGTAAACTATTTACATGTGAATCGCGCCGGGGGCGGGGCGGCTGCAGCTCATTTAGAGATAATGAAGGGAGAAGGAAAAACGGTACCTCTCCTTGCTTTCAAAGGGATTACATGAGTTAAAAACATTTGTTTTTTATATAAATTACTTCATTTAAAAGAGGAGATTTCAAGCTTCATAAAGACATATCTCACGTGCCTGTGTGAGAAGTATTCGCTGAGTTATGATTCATTTTCGGACGCGTTTCAGAATGGACTACACGGACAGAGAGAAGGCAGAACTCGCTTCGTGATTATTTTTCTTTATTTGGCAAAAAGCACAACATTTTGTTTTTATTGTGAGTATACACAAAAATAATACACATTTAACAGAATCGATTGATGTATGAAACTTGTTTTATAAAATCAAAGTCAAAAGAGTATTTGGGGTCTCAATTCAACTCATAAGGAAAAAAGCGAGCAGATCACGCCGGCGTGATCTCCGACCTCTGAGGGTTAAAGGGATAATTCACCCAAATCATGATGTCATCATCCATTCTCAAAATAACTTATCTTATGTTCCAACACAAGGAAGAAGGTCATACAAGTTTGGAATAACACGAGTAAAGGTGGACAATCTTAATTTTTCCCTTGATCAAACATTCACATGTATGCACTTGACAGAAGTGGCATTACATTACATTCATGATGTAGATGTTATCAGATGCATTCCCTGAGGATTGAACCTAAGAAAGGAACTCACTATAAATGTATTTGGTGTGTCTCAATAATGTGAATGAGATCTGACATGGGAAAAGAGAAGCAAATAATGACAAAAAAGCTCCAAATGACTTCAGAAATCATTTCTGGAGCTCGACCACCCCAGTCCAGTATGAGTAACTATAATACCCCTGATCCCCATCCACTATCACTGCATGGAAAAGAGCAGTGTGAACATTCTACTAAATATCTCCTTTTTACATGCGTGTTTGATATTCATTCAAAGGCTCAGAGAAATAGTCATGTACATATAAAATCCTGTTCATGCGTGTGAAAAGTGACGTCATGCTGAATCTTCAGACGATGGAAATGAGGCCATTCAGAGTTGAGGAGTACGAACACTTTCTCTTCATCCCCAATATAACCTTCCCTGCTTTTCCTCATTCGCTCTGACTCCAGAGGCTCGTAAAGCTGGGGAACGTCCCTGAGCGTGCGAAGATAAGGCCATCACTTCAGCACGAGCCTCCAAACACTCTCGTGGAGGATTAGCCTGCGGATTTGCTCCTGTCAATGTGCAATTTCATTCTTCATTGGCAATCCAGAGACACAGGAGACGATCGTGAGGAACACGGCAGATCCGACCCACGTCTGCGTCGACTTCACACCCAAAACATGGTGGAAATGACGACATTTCTACAAAACCCTCAATCCCACAATAAACACCAGCACCGCAGTCTGTGTTAACGAGTCTCGTGAGTTTAATCTAAATTACACTTTTTAATTTTCTTTATTTGTCTTTAAATGAGTTGTATCTTATATTGTATTTGTCCTACTAAAAGTAACATTTTTACACATATTTTGATCTTTTGTGAGGTTACATTTTAAAATATGTAAATGGGTTTGCCTGTGCCAATCAGTGACTTGCAAAATACCCTTAAAATCCAACATGAAAAATAACTGTGATAAGATTGTGATCGTGATCCGTGATTCAGCAGGGTATTTGTATAATAATAAAGTTCATTATTATAATTAGGGATACACGATATATCGGTATCGATACATTTTCATTTTTAATGTTATCGTTATCGGCCCAATAAGAAAATCTGGCCGATATATTAAAGCCGATAAATAATGTATTATCTCCTTCAGCTGAGACGCTTCAGATGCGCACTGTTCAACATGATGATTATGAACTGCTTGAAATATGATTGGAAAATACAGTAAAGTGCAGCACAAGTCTGTCATATCGGCTACATCATATTATATTAAGAACATCATAATAATTGTGTGTTTGCGTCGTGGATTTTAACAGTGAGACTTTTGTCTGTAATCAGGCTCTCAAAAATTATATAAAAACTTGGATTTAGATTTATCAGCCAATATATCAGTTACCGGCTTTCAGATATAAATAATTATCGGAATAGGCCAACATTTTCATATAAATGTATATAATAATATATATATCCACAACTGACCTGATGTGGGACGAGACCCAGTGATGTTGGCGGTTCATTCATCCGGTCATCACTGCTACTGGCCACTGCGTAACCTCTGGCAGAGAAACAGGGTAATGCTTAGAGACTCTCAGTGTGTGTGTGTGTGTGTGTGTGTGTGTGTGTGTGTGTGTGTGTGTGTGTGTGTGTGTGTGTGCACTCATCTGAAGCGCTCACACCTCTCAGACACCGCGCAAATATTGAGTCCTCAATAACGATGACGTAAGTTTAGTCATGTGACACATATTATATAGATATTGATGTTTATATTGTGTCTGTTATCTGCTATTCACTCTCACACTGTTGCTGAAATATGTGAGTTCACACACTCTTCATATCACAGTCCTGCAGAGATGACAGAATACACTCACATCTGCTGTCCTGCGGTGAAACATGAGCAGTTTTAGCGGTTTAGACCAAACATATAATAGTGAGTGAGAGCGACCTGGACCATCAGTGAATGAGGAGATACTCTGCTCAATAAAATGATCCTGTCAGAAGAATTGAGCGATAACTTTATTATTTATTTTTCTGTCTGTATCGTCTCAGTGAGCTTTAGTGAGGGTTTACACATGCGCAGTAAAGGGGAATTTAGCATTTAGCGTGAAAACGCTAGTGTGGACGCAGAATGTTTCTAAACGAAAACGCCATTTTCAAATGTATTCGCATAAATGTAGGCGTAGCCTCAGCAGAAAGATCAGAACCAATCAGAGTGTCCCGCTGCGCCACAGCGCATATTAAAAACACTGTATAGGAAAATGTGTTTTAAAATCCCACAAATGATTGATACTCTCTGACTCTATTGTGGTTTCTGAAGTGGAAGTTCTCCTGTAACACAGCAGCTGAAAGCAGTAGTGGATCTCTTATCATACGAGGGTTTCGTATCATCTGAAGGCTTTTATCCCGGCTCTATAACAGCGTAATGCACCTGAAGAGAGCCCGACTGGATGCCAGCACTATCTCGGGCACTGAGAGGAACGGCCCCTGCTTTTTAAAGTCTTCCTTGAATAGTAAACATGAATGAAAGCTTTCTATACCCTCTCATTCATCTGGAAATACATGAAAAGCAATACACAGGCTTTTTCTGCACTTCAGATATGACATTACAGCGTAATTGCTAAAAGTGCTGTTTCTTATTTTGTATCTTACTCTTACACTGATATTAAAATGGCCAGCCTTCGCAATTTGCAAGATTTTGCTCTATTTATTGATTGTATATATTCCATCCATATTGAAATTAAATGAAAGCATGCCGATGATTGATGCATAAATGGTAACTAAAGTAGGTCACATTCCCCCAAACACACTCGAAGCGCTCGACAAATCACAACACACTGCTCCAGCCGACCAATCAGAGCAGAGTGTGCTTTTCAGAAGGAGGGGCTTCATAGAGACAGGAAGTAAACAGAACGTTACTGACAGACTGGGAAGAGAGGAGCCGCAACAATGGAGAATATGAGGAGAATAATCAACATTCAAGCAGGAAAACCTGTGGAAGCTTGTTTCTGACACAGAATAAAAAATTTTAATAGATAATTGCGACTTTTTATCTCACAATTGCGATTATACATCTCACAATTCTGACTTTATTTCTCAGAATTGTGAGATATAAGGTCAGAATTGCGTGATATAGTCGCAATTGCGTGTTATAAAGTCAGAATTGAGAGTTTGTTTATATTTAATATCTCACAATTCTTACTTTATAACACACAATTGCGACTTTATATCATGCAATTCTGAAATAAAAAGTCAGAATTGTGAGAAAAAGTTGCAATAACCTTTTTTATTATTATTCTATGGCGGAAACAAGCTTCCATAAAAACCTGCTCTAACAGAGCCCAAAAAACAACATCAAGACTTTGAGAAAGGGCATAATACGGCCTCTTTAATTAAGTGCATCATCCGGGTATTTGGAGTGTACTTCCAGTGTGAACATGCTACAAAAGGGCATAGAAAAATGGCTAGCTCTAAAGTTCATACATTTTAAAACTGCTTCAGTCAGGCATTCTTCATGATTTGTCTACAATGCATCAGAAGACAGACTTGATTTCAGTAGCTGTGTTGAAGTGAATGAATGGCACGTACCCCTCTGGGTGCTGGAGAACAGACACCATCAGCTCCACAGCAAGAGCTCCAGCAATCATGGCCAGACCCGGACGGCTCACTGTGCACTGCTGGTCTAGAGTCCTGTCTCTGGTGGACTAATGAGGGGAGAACAGTTCATTAATGAGGCCAGAAGAGCTCACAAATGAGGGCAGAAGAGCTCACTAATGAGGGGAGAACAGTTCACTAATGAGGGCAGAAGAGCTCACTAATGAGGGGAGAAGAGCTCACTAATGAGGGGAGAAGAGCTCACTAAGGAGGGGAGAAGAGTTCACTAATGAGTGGAGAAGAGCTCACTAATGAGGGGAGAAGAGCTCACTAATGAGGGGAGAAGAGCTCACTAATGAGTGGAGAAGAGCTCACTAATGAGTGGACAAGAGCTCACTAATGAGGGGAGAAGAGCTCACTAATGAGGGGAGAAGAGCTCACTAATGAGGGGAGAAGAGCTTACTAATGAGTGGAGAAGAGCTCAATACCGAGGGAGAACAGCTCAATAATGAGGGGAGAACAGTTCACCAATGAGGGGAGAAGAGCTCACTAATGAGGGGAGAAGAGCTCACTAATGAGTGGAGAAGAGCTCAATACTGAGGGAGAACAGTTCACTAATGGGGGTGAAGAGCTCACTAATGAGGGGAGAACAGTTCACTAATGAGTGGACAAGAGCTCACTAATGAGTGGAGAAGAGCTCAATAATGAGGGAGAACAGTTCACTAATGAACAGTTCACTAATGAGGGGTGAACAGTTCACTAATGAACAGTTCACTAATGAGGGGAGAACAGTTCACTAATGAAATGAGGGGAGAACGGTTCACTAATGAGGGGAGAACAGTTCACTAATGAGTGGAGAAGAGCTCAATACTGAGGGAGAACAGTTCACTAATGGGGGAGAAGAGCTCACTAATGAGGGGAGAACAGTTCACTAATGAGTGGACAAGAGCTCACTAATGAGTGGAGAAGAGCTCAATAATGAGGGAGAACAGTTCACTAATGAACAGTTCACTAATGAGGGGTGAACAGTTCACTAATGAACAGTTCACTAATGAGGGCAGAAGAGCTCACTAATGAGGGGAGAAGAGCTCACTAATGAGGGGAGAAGAGCTCACTAAGGAGGGGAGAAGAGTTCACTAATGAGTGGAGAAGAGCTCACAAATGAGGGGAGAAGAGCTCACTAATGAGTGGAGAAGAGCTCACTAATGAGTGGACAAGAGCTCACTAATGAGGGCAAAAGAGCTCACTAATGAGGGGAGAAGAGCTCACTAATGAGGGGAGAAGAGCTCGCTAATGAGTGGAGAAGAGCTCAATACCGAGGGAGAACAGCTCAATAATGAGGGGAGAACAGTTCACCAATGAGGGGAGAAGAGCTCACTAATGAGGGGAGAAGAGCTCACTAATGAGTGGAGAAGAGCTCAATACTGAGGGAGAAGAGCTCACTAATGAGGGGAGAACAGTTCACTAATGAGTGGACAAGAGCTCACTAATGAGTGGAGAAGAGCTCAATAATGAGGGAGAACAGTTCACTAATGAACAGTTCACTAATGAGGGGTGAACAGTTCACTAATGAACAGTTCACTAATCAGGGGAGAACAGTTCACTAATGAAATGAGGGGAGAACGGTTCACTAATGAGGGGAGAACAGTTCACTAATGAGTGGAGAAGAGCTCAATACTGAGGGAGAACAGTTCACTAATGGGGGAGAAGAGCTCACTAATGAGGGGAGAACAGTTCACTAATGAGTGGACAAGAGCTCACTAATGAGTGGAGAAGAGCTCAATAATGAGGGAGAACAGTTCACTAATGAACAGTTCACTAATGAGGGGTGAACAGTTCACTAATGAACAGTTCACTAATGAGGGCAGAAGAGCTCACTAATGAGGGGAGAAGAGCTCACTAATGAGGGGAGAAGAGCTCACTAAGGAGGGGAGAAGAGTTCACTAATGAGTGGAGAAGAGCTCACAAATGAGGGGAGAAGAGCTCACTAATGAGTGGAGAAGAGCTCACTAATGAGTGGACAAGAGCTCACTAATGAGGGCAAAAGAGCTCACTAATGAGGGGAGAAGAGCTCACTAATGAGGGGAGAAGAGCTCGCTAATGAGTGGAGAAGAGCTCAATACCGAGGGAGAACAGCTCAATAATGAGGGGAGAACAGTTCACCAATGAGGGGAGAAGAGCTCACTAATGAGGGGAGAAGAGCTCACTAATGAGTGGAGAAGAGCTCAATACTGAGGGAGAAGAGCTCACTAATGAGGGGAGAACAGTTCACTAATGAGTGGACAAGAGCTCACTAATGAGTGGAGAAGAGCTCAATAATGAGGGAGAACAGTTCACTAATGAACAGTTCACTAATGAGGGGTGAACAGTTCACTAATGAACAGTTCACTAATCAGGGGAGAACAGTTCACTAATGAAATGAGGGGAGAACGGTTCACTAATGAGGGGAGAACAGTTCACTAATGAGTGGAGAAGAGCTCAATACTGAGGGAGAACAGTTCACTAATGGGGGAGAAGAGCTCACTAATGAGGGGAGAACAGTTCACTAATGAGTGGACAAGAGCTCACTAATGAGTGGAGAAGAGCTCAATAATGAGGGAGAACAGTTCACTAATGAACAGTTCACTAATGAGGGGTGAACAGTTCACTAATGAACAGTTCACTAATGAGGGGAGAACAGTTCACTAATGAAATGAGGGGAGAACGGTTCACTAATGAGGGGAGAACAGTTCACTAATGAGTGGAGAAGAGCTCAATACTGAGGGAGAACAGTTCACTAATGGGGGAGAAGAGCTCACTAATGAGGGGAGAACAGTTCACTAATGAGTGGACAAGAGCTCACTAATGAGTGGAGAAGAGCTCAATAATGAGGGAGAACAGTTCACTAATGAACAGTTCACTAATGAGGGGTGAACAGTTCACTAATGAACAGTTCACTAATGAGGGGAGAACAGTTCACTAATGAAATGAGGGGAGAACTGTTCACTAATGAGGGGAGAACAGTTCACTAATGAGGGGAGAACAGTTCACTAATGAAGGGAGAACAGTTCACTAATGAACAGTTCACTAATGAGGGGAGAACAGTTCACTAATGAGGGGAGAACAATTCACTAATGAGGGGAGAACAGTTCACTAATGAGGGGAGAACAGTTCACTAATGAGGGGAGAACAGTTCATTAATGAGGGGAGAACAGTTCACTAATGAGGGGAGAACAGTTCACTAATGAACAGTTCACTAATGAGGGGAGAACAGTTCATTAATGAGGGGAGAACAGTTCACTAATGAGGGGAGAACAGTTCACTAATGAGGGGAGAACAGTTCACTAATGAGGGGAGAACAGTTCATTAATGAGGGGAGAACAGTTCACTAATGAGGGGAGAACAGTTCACTAGCAGGGTTAAACAACAGCTGACACCACAAATCATGGAAACCAAACCTATTCATGATGGGCTTTCGCACCGTGTAGTTCTAAGGACTAGCCACCAGGATGGCTCCCCGAGAACTACTGGTTCCCTTAGGACTTTTATTTTGATAGCGCTGAGAACGCCAGAGTCACACAGTGCTTTCGTTCTCCGTGTTCATTAGTTTACGATCTGTCTAACAGTGTTATCAGAGAGAACTGTAATTAATAGAAAGTAGACAGTAATGAATGTCCAGTGTTGCTGAGCAGAAACACATAATCATGTTTCTCTCGGTCTCCTCAAAGATGCGCAGGATTTTCTCCTCAGCGTAAAGGTTAAGAGCTTCATCTATCACTGTTTTACATGTTCGTAGAGTTAGTGGAGTAAATATATAGGCTATAATCTGTGTGTTTACACTGCTTTTTTAATAATGGCGTGTGCTGGTGTTTCGCGTGCGTTCAGCCAATCAGTGAACACTAACGTCACTGTAGTTCCTATAGTGCTGGTTTAGACCGACTCTGAAGTAGGAGTAAATTAGTTCATCTAAAAGGAGTTCCTAGAAATCCGCCACGTACTTCCGCCAATAGTTCTAGGAACTATGAAAAGGTTCCTCCGGTGCGAAAGCCCCTTGTAAAGGATTATTCAGTTTGAACATAATTTTCAATCATATTTTGCTTCAGGTTATGATTTACAGCTAAGAGTGTCGATTGAATTCAAGGCACTTTAGCATATGATTGACTGGTTTGAGCTAGAATTTAATTTAATACATGTCCAGAGGAAAACCTAATTTCACTACAGATATGAAAGTACTTGATTAAAACTCACGTCTCCAGGGGCGACCACATCATTACAGAAGTAGCAGCCGAGACGGTGTCCGGGTATGTTGGAGAACAGAGACGCTCCTGAGAATTAATACAAGTCATGCTTACAGCAGAATCACAAGCAAACACCTCAGAATCTCAGAATACAGCATCCCTATACAAGATGACCAATGAAACTATGAATCTTGATCAGTGAATGCTGTGAACCAATCCAGCGAATGAAGAGATTTGAACATGTGATCATGTGTATCATATTGCACTTATTAGTGTATCTCCAAAAGCAAAATAAATGTTTTCATTTTTCTGGAAGATGGAAGTCAGTTTGAATTTTTTCTCATTAGATGACAGTTTTGCATTTTAATTATATTTTATTTAGTGATCACCAACCATATCGGTATCGGCCGATATATGTTCATTTTTAATGTTATCGTTATCGGCCCAATAAGAAAATTTGGACGATATATTAACGCCGATAAATAATTAATTATTTCCTTCAGCTGAGACGCTTCAGATGCGCACTGTTCAACATGATGATATGATTGGAATCACTTCAAAAAAGGAAAATACAGTAAAGTGCAGCACAAGTCTGTCATATCGGCTACATAAAATTATACTAAGAACATCATTATAATTGTGTGTTTGGGTCGTGGATTGTAATGGTGAGACTTTTGTTTTTGTAATCAGGTTCTCAAAAATAATATAAAAATTTGGATTTAGATTTATCGGCCAATATATCGGTTATCGGCTTTCAAATATAAAGAATTATCGGTTATCGGTATCGGCCGATAAATATGTAAAAATTATACTGGCGCATCCCTAATTTTATTAATAGAAGAAATGTTAATTTTCAATCAACATTGCAGGATTGGACCTGTTTACAAGCCAACAGAGCAAGACAGACACAATCAAAGAACAGTGCTTTTGTAATAAAACACTTTAGTTACACCTTATTTTAAGGTGTCTCTGTTGCTGTGTAATTATACTTTTAAGGACTGAGTAATATTATTTAACAACACATACAACAGGATTGGGTTGAGGGTTAGTTGCATGTAATTATTCATAATGTACTGTTATTACTATGGTAAGTACATGTAACATGGTCACTGTAAAATAAAGTGTTTCCAACACTTTTTACCAGTAGTGTCTAAACATTAAAATTTAACTAAAAATAACTATATAATAAGTTAAGATGCATTTTTAATAGGGATGCGCTGATATGACAAATTTGTCCGATACGATAACCGATAATTCTTAATATCTGAAAGCCGATAACCGATATATTTGCCGATAAATCTAAATCCAAATTTTTATATCATTTTTGAGAGCCTGATTACAAAAACAAAAGTCTCACCATTACAATCCACGTCCCAAACACACAATTATGATGATGTTCTTAATATAATATGATGTAGCCGATATGACACACTTGTGCTGCACTTTACTGTATTTTCCTTTTTTGAAGCGATTTCAATCATATTTCAAGCAGTTTATAACCATCATGTTGAACAGTGCGCATCTGAAGCGTCTCAGCTGATGGAGATAATACATTATTTATCAGCTTTAATATATCGGCCAGATATTCTTATCGAGCCAATAACGATAACATAAAAAAATAAGCATATATCGGCTGATACCGATATGGTGGCCGATTTATCGTGCATCCCTACTTTTTAATACTTATAACACAAGCCTGCTACAAAACACATATTAGCATGTTTCATTTATTATCTCTGAAAATACAGTTCTTGGCATGAACAAACATACTCAACATTTTGCAGATTTCTTTTTGAGTAGTAATAATCATGTAGACTCTATACAATGTGATAAATGCACCTAATTAGTTGCCTGCAGTGCCTAATTGAGCCAAACTATTAATAAAAATGTTAATGTTATAAAAAACATGGAAAAAGCAAGTAATCATGACCCAAAGGTAATTAGGGTTTTGATGGATATGATCATGCCAATTCAGGTTGAAGTAGCATCTTCATGATTTTTCATGAGTCACACCTGCAGAAAACACACTTCACACACTCACTGACATCAGCTACACACACTGAGTCACGAGCCGCTCACACAGATGTGCTCCTGCGTTCGAGATCCACGGAGTGAGGTCTTGGTAACTTTGTAACTTTACAGTCTTAAAATCACGGCTCTCATGCAGTGAGACACAGAAACACAATCAGACGCAACATGAGGGCCAGACTCGTCTGTTCTGAAACTCCATGATATTCTCAGGTTTTTATTGAGCACATCTCTGTCTTAAGTTAACGATGATGACTTCTAACATTTTGAATTTGAGGTTTACTGCAGACCAGGGTTATTATCGTTTGCTAAAAATATAGCCCTATTCGGACGGTAATTATCACTCATGTGGACGTCTGTAAAAATAAATTAGCATGGCACCTCAGTGCTAAAACTCATGCATTCGGATGGAGATTTATTGACGGTGGAGGAGCGAGTTTTGTGATCTTATGAACCCGCAAACTCGCTGCTCACGTGATCAGTCACATGATCGTCTGCTGTAAATAAAATATCATATGCTTGGAATAAAATGAACAAATTCGTATTTGATTTAATTATAGGAAAATTCTCATTTTGAAAAATAGGAAGCTAGATGCACGTATGCTATATTTGAAATGGTTCTTATATTCTTGCATTTTATCTGAAAAGGATGTCATTTTAAAAATATGGAAATTAGCAGAAACAAGTTAATGCAGCCTCTTATTTACATGAGGTAAAAATAAACCTGACCAACCCCTGTAAATTATGAAAATACTTTTACGACCCCATGAGAAACAATTACTGTCCGAATAGGGCTTAAGACTAACAAAAAACATTTCTGTTAATTGAAATAAAGCTGTATAAATATTAATTAAAAAAAACTTAAAGTCCCCCTGTGGTGAAGATCCAGCTTTTAATGTTGTTTATGTGTCTGTGTGGTGTGTTTAATCTGCTTTAAGACAAACCATGTGTAAATTCATAAGTCGACAGCATTGCTGAGTATTTCCTCCTTAAAACTGCAGTGAACCAAAGACAGTCTCAAAAACACGCTTTGAAATCGCTGGTGTTTCTGAAGTCACAAACTACCTTGTAACCAATCAGATCAACGTGTGATCGTCAACCAGTGGATCTCTGAGCTGAGCGAGTGAGTGGAGGCGGGGCTCATTTGCATATTCAAAGAACTGCGTATACTAAATGAGGGTTTATTTGAGGCAATAGCCAACAATACATTGTATGGGTCAAAATTATCGTTAGGATATTAAGTAAAGATCATGTTCCATGAAGATATTTTGTAAATTTCCTACTGTAAATATATAAAACATGTATTTGTGTGAGTGAATGCAGCACAATCGCCAACATAAATGAACAACTTTAAAGGAGATTTTCTCAATGTTTAGATTTTCAAGTTGTCGAGTTTCAACAGTTTTATCTCTGCCAAATATTGTCCTATCCTATCAAACCATAAATCAATGGAAAGCTTATTTATTCAGCTTTCAGATGATGCAACGCACCTGGAGTCACAGTGGATGCTGGCGTTGAGGAACACGAGGAGCTGGAGGAAGCAGACATGGGGCTCGACTCCTCAGACTGAGGCTCTTTGGGTTTCTTTAGACCGTGTCTCATCACCACAAACGTGTCGAATCCCAGCGCAGCGTTAACTATCAACTGCGGAGGCACACACATATTAAAAAAGCTTCACAGATTAGATATCATTAAAGTAAACCAAAAGCTTTTAAGCAAATAAGCAAAACAATTCCAAAACTCGTTTAAATGGTCTTTACTTTGGATTTGCTCTCAGAGTTTTGGAGCTAGCACCTGTACTATTATTTTTCCTAATAACAGAAAACAATTAATATAATTAAATTACCTTTTTCCTACACTACTGTTCAAAAGTGTGAGGTTTGTAAGGTTTTATAATGTTTTGAAAGAAGTCTCTTATGCTCACCAAGACTGCATTATTTGATAAAAATGTGAATATATAGTAAAGTGTAATTTATTCCTGTGAACAAAGCTGAATGTTCATCATCATTACTCCAGTCTTCAGTGTCACATGATCCTTCAGAAATCACTCTAATATGATGATTTGCCGCTCAAGAAACATTTATGATTATTATCAGTGTTCAAAACAGTTTCATATTTTTGTGGAAACCTATTTTTCTGAATTCTTTGATGAATAAAATGTTCAAAAGAACAACATTTATTTGAAAAAGAATCTTTAGAGCATCATAAATGTCTTAACTGTCACTGTTGAACAATTTGATGTGTCCTTGCTGAATAAAAGTATTCATTTCTGTCAAAAGAAAATTACTGACCCCAAACTTTTGAAGGATAGTGTTTATATTGTCATTTCCTATTCCATCATTCTAATCTAGGTGAGTGACAACATACTCATTAGATGGTCGATATATTTTAAATCAAGAGAAATCTCTATTACATGACAGGTTTATTTTTTCATTAAGGAAAATTACATCTGTATCGTCAGAATGGTTATATTTTGCACTGAATCATATGCATGCATCAACCAGTATGCATTCAGATTTAAGCATGCAAACCTAAACTCAAAGTCACAACTCCTTTATAATTAACATACATACAGTATGTGCAGTATGCATATTGTACTGTGAAGCGTTGCAAATGTAGAAGCATCCTATTTGAGGTTAAATCAGATATAAAGGCAAACCCTGTGAAAGACTTACCAACAACTGTGGCAATAACATGCTATATAAAAAGGCAGGCAGGCATGGGAGGAGAAAATAAATAAATAAATAAAAGATAAAAGACTGGAGAGGGGAAGCTACCTTTCTCTGGCTCGCAGCGATGACTGTGGGAAGCCATCGGCTCTCGCGAGTGTCCATCAACAGAAAGACCACGTCGTGCTCAGAGATAAGCTTCTCCAGCTGGTCCACATCATGCCGAGCTTGAGCCGTCGTCAGCTCGGAGAAGTTCACGGGATGTCCTGGCATCGGGATGCTCATGTTGTGGCCCTCTGCGTTCTGAACGGGACCAATAATATAGCAGTCAACATTTGAAGTGGATCAAAACCTCAATAACACTTTCCCATAAGGTTCATTAGTTAGCATGAAATAATGATGAACTGCACTTATACAGCATTTATTAGTCATTGTTAATGTTAATTTTTAACATTTACTAATACTTTATTAAAATCTTGTTAACATTACTTAACACACTGTGAACTAACATAAACAATGAACAGCTGAATTTGTATTAACTAACGTTAACAAAGATTAACAAATACAGTAACAAATGTATTGCTCATGCTTAGTTCTTGTTAGTTAATATATTAACTAATGAACCTTATTGTAAAGTGTTACCAAAACCTTTCATCAACGTTCTACAGGAATTTTGAACAATATTTTGATCCACTTCAAATGTTGACTACTGTATATTCATGACACATGACATGCAAAATGCTTAGTCAATAAAAAGCTAAAACATCACATGCAATGCATTAAGTAAAAATGATTTTGAACACCAAATCCTCCAAGAGATTTTTTCCACCCACTATCAATAAAACTGATAGCGAGAAATTTTTTTGGTGAATCCGTTCTGAAGTATCTACCAAGCAAATGTTCAAGCTGTTTATAGATTTCTGCAGTTCAGAAGGTTAGAAAATAAACATAATCATCTGCAAAGCTCTGAAAGTATATCCCATGCTTCCTGATTACATTACCTAAACCATAGACAATGTAAACAGCAGAGGTCCTGAAACAGAGCCCTGTGGGACTCCACAAAAACACACATTTTCCTCAAAACAAACCAACAAAAAAACTATAGATAAACTTGGACTTTAGTTATTCGTGTTGTAATAACCAAATTTGACAGTCAATGAATGGGAATAATATAATATAATATATAATAAGGGTTTGTGAGTGAATTCTTGAGTTACAAAAGGATTTTTTTTCATACATTATCATAATCTGAATTCAAACTGGTAATAGTGAGAGTAAGACTTTAATATTAAAGGAGAAATGGAAAAAGAAAAAATCAAGACGTGTTTTGCTACTGTAAATCTAACAAAATGATCATAAAGCTCTCAGACAAGCATCAAATCTAAGAAAGTACAACAAATCCAGCATCAGTTCAGCATGTCAACACTTGTAGAGGAAGACATGACTTCAGTTGTGAGATGAGCAGAGAGAGAGAGAGACGTAATTACTGTGTGTGTATCCGGTTGGTTTAATTGGGCCGACACACACAGGGGTTCTGTGAAGGTGAATGTGTGCCATAATTAGCAGATCGATACAGGATGAGAAGATGAATTAATGATGAGCACAGAGTAAACATTTCATCACGGAAGATGGACGGACAGCAGCCGACACACACACACACACACACACACACACACACACACACACACACACACACACACACACACACACACACACACACACACACACACACACACACACACACACAAGACAAGACAAGACAAGACAAGAGCAGCACTCACTCAAACGCTCACTCACTCACTCACTCTCATTGACTCACACACTCACTCACACACTCACACACTCACTCACTCACTCACATACACACACTCACTCACTCACACTCTCACTCACACACTCACACACTCACTCACTCACTCACACACACTCTCATTGACTCACACACACACTCACTCACACACTCACTCACTCACTCACTCACTCACTCACATACACACACACACTCTCACACACCTACTCACTCACACACCTACTCACTCACACACCTACTCACTCACACACCTACTCACTCACACACCTACTCACTCATACACCTACTCACTCACACACTCACACACTCACTCACACACTCACTCACTCACTCACTCACTCACTCACACACACACTCACTCACACACACACTCACTCACACACTCACTCACTCACACACTCACTCACACACTCACTCACTCACACACTCACTCACACACTCACTCACTCACTCACTCACACACTCACTCACACACTCACTCACACACTCACTCACACACACTCACACACTCACACACACCCTTAGGCTGCTTTATACTTCTGTGTCGGACCTGCGCCGGAGCCTCTACGCTGTACGCGTGCTACACACAGCCTATGACGTAGCTACGGCGGGGGTTCGACACAGAAGTATAAATTGGGAATTACACATACTCACAAACTTAGACATAGAAAAGCAAAGATTATGTAGCCAGCATGCCTTAATAAGGGCCCAGCCATTCACACACACACACACACACACACACACACACACACACACACACACACACACACACACACACACACACACACACACACACACACACAGGTGTACTGAAACATGCCTTTAACCCTTAATCGCTGTTAAAAAAGGACAACATTTAAGCTGTTTGGGGTCATTTTGACCCCAAACTTTTAAAGAGCAATTGCATAAGGAAATATACATTTTTTATATGGAAAACTATATATCATTTTTTTTATTTACTTCTCAACTATACATTTATGCTGTGTTTTTGTGGAAATTTTGAAGTTTTTTACCTATTTACTGCACAATTACATAACTAGGCCATAAATTGGCTCATGAAAAATGATTTTTTAAAGAAAAAATCACTTAAATGATGATCTTAATTAAATCTAAATAGTTTTTGGACATTGCTCTATGTGTTAGAGATAGAATACTGACATCTGCTAGTTTGTGGAAAAACTTTAGAAATTATAATTAAAGAAAGAAAGTGCAATGACCACATATATCCAATAGAGGGCCATAGAGACTCATTCATTTTCACTTTATTGTTTGTGATGCTTCAACTTCTCCTCACAACTTTGATATATATATTTTGTGAATATTTATTTAAACATTTTGAAATACATAAAAAAATCTGTATTTTTGTCAGAGTTAGAATTTGTTGTTGTTTTCTGATATATTTTGAATTATCTGCTTTTGCAAATTATTATACATACATTTGCAGAACCATTACAAGTCACCACTATGACATGACTGTGGTGTGTGTGTGTGTGTGTGTGTGTGTGTGTGTGTGTGTGTGTGTGTGTGTGTGTGTGTGTGTGTGTGTGTGTGTGTGTGAACAAGCTTGTTCCATGTTGCATATGTGACATTTTTCAGATTTATGCCAGTTTAGTTGATTTTATTTGCCAATTTCTATAAAAATGCTCTCTGTTGCAGTGACATAGATGTGTGTGTTTGTGTGTGTGTGTGTGTATGAGATAGAAAGTTCGTTCCACTTTGGGTTTATGCTCTAGGACCAGACCTTGATTTAAATGTAATTTTTTTTTAGATTTATGCCAGTTTTGTTTATTTTATTTGCCAATTTCTATAAAAATGCTCTCTGTTGCAGGGACATACACGTGTGTGTTTGTGTGTGTGTGTGTGTGTGTGTATGAGATAGAAAGTTTGTTCCACTTTGGGTTTATGCTCTAGGACCAGACCTTGATTTAAATGTAATTTTTTTTTTAGATTTATGCCAGTTTTATTTATTTTATTTGCCAATTTCTATAAAAATGCTCTCTGTTGCAGTGACATACATGTGTGTTTGTGTGTGTTTGTGTGTGTTTGTGTGTGTGTGTGTATGAGATAGAAAGTTCGTTCCACTTTGGGTTTATGCGCTAGGACCAGACCTTGATTTAAATGTAAATTTTTTTAGATTTATGCCAGTTTTGTTTATTTTATTTACCAATTTCTGTAAAAATGCTCTCTGTTGCAAACACATACATTTGTGTGTTTGTTTATGTGTTTGTGTGTGTCTGTGTGTGTGTGTGTATGAGATAGAAAGTTCGTTCTACTTTTTATTTATGCTCTAGGACCAGACCTTGGTTTATATGTATAAATTTTCAGATTTATAATGGATTTAATTTTATTTTTTTGACAAACAAAATAAAAAAAAGTCATTTTTTTCATTTTCCCATTCATTTTCAATGTGGGGTCATTTTGACCCCAAACAGCTTAAACGGTAAATTTTTTTTTACACACCTTTAGAACAACCAAATCAAGCCCAGTTTTTTTGTGCATGTTTAGATAGGTTATTTAGGAAAAGTCCCAGAGTTTCATGCCTCTGATATGAAGGTAACATTTTTAAAAAATGAAAGAAAAGTCCAGTGGGGTCATAATGACCCCAAACAGCGATTAAGGGTTAATAAGGGCCCAGCCATTCATTCACACACACGCTCTTACACACACACACACACACACACATACAGGTGTACTGAAACAAGGGCCCATCCGTTCACACACACACGCTCTTACACACACACACGATAGAAAAGCAATTAAGGGCCCGTCCGTTCACACACAAACACACACACACTCTTACACACACAGACAAGCACACAGCTCAACTGATCAGATGGTGCGTGTCTTACATAAGGATATCACTCCCGCTCTTGTTTTAGCACCTCCGTTCTTTGCACTCGGGAAAAATAACATTTGGAGCAAATGCAGAAACTGGCAGGAAAGAGACTTTTATAACGAGCCCTTCTGAGGTGCGATCAGATCGTAGCTTGACCAACACGAGTGTGTGTGAAGGAGATTTCGGCATCCATTTCAACAGTTTGACAGAAACTAAAGCTACAGTGACGATACAGTGACCCTTCAAACCTGATGTAGAAATGATTAAGACATTTAATCAATGAAATCAGTAAAGGTAAAAACTATGCATTTCATAATATAGCCATTAGCCATTTAATAATTTAGCCACAATACAGCCATTGTGCAGGATTGTGCCACTATTAATTCATGAAAAATCGTTAACTTCTATGAAAAACCACAACCACAGATTTTCCTTCTGCTCTCACACTGTTCTACTCTCATACTTATAGAAATCTGGTGTGACATGTATTTAATCTTGTCAATCACAGCTACGAGATCTCTATACTACTATGTATGAAATTTGTAATCCTCATTTGATTTTTTTCTTAAAGTCCTCTTGTGGTGAAGATCCAGCTTTTAATGTTGTTTATGTGTCTATGTGGTGTTTTTAATCTGCTTTAAGACACACCATGTGTAAATTCATAAGTCGACAGCATTGCTGAGTATTTCCTCCTTAAAACTGCAGTGAACCAAAGACAGTCTCAAAAACACGCTTTGAAATCGCTGGTGTTTCTGACGTCACAAACTACCTTGTAACCAATCAGATCAACGTGTGATCGTCAACCAGTGGATCTCTGAGCTGAGGGAGTGAGTGGAGGCGGGGCTCATTTGCATATTCATAGAACTGCGCATACTAAATGAGGCAAGGGTGTCGAGTTACATTCAAGATATTTTTTTTTAAAGAAAAAAACATTTAAATGTCATTTTAGTGATCAAAGATGAGTTTTAAGGGATAAAATGATTGACTACAGGGGGACTTTAACCTTTATCCCACTTTAGGATTAAATGTGAACTGCTATTCTCTTAATATCATCTTCATGTTTGGACTATTAGTCAACAAATTCTTGATAAACTGTTCATGTTTGCAGGAGGTGCAGCTTTAATTGAGTGGAATGCTAATTAATAAAAACAACACTCAAGTGATTTCACATTTAGTTTCAGACATGATTAAAAGTGATGATGTCTGAGTTGTTTTCCAAAAGACTCATTAATGCAGATTTGCAGAGCAGTAACAAACATCACAGGTTGCCAATGATCAGCCAATCACAGCACGAGGAACCACATCATCCTCTCACATGACTTTTGCTGATATCATCTGCAGCTGTTCACCTTCACATACACACACTTGTTTATGCATTTACAAAATCATGTATTTTCCCGTTCAGCCTATATATCACTTTAATACATTTCAAAATGCTGGCTGTCCTATGCATTGCAAAGAGGCCGTATTATGCCCTTTTACAGTCGTTATGTTGTTTCAGGCTCTACTAGAACAGGTTTTCCTGCTTGTTTCAACACACTACTAACTAACTCAACCAGGCCCCGCCGCTTTATTCTGCGTATGCCTTTGGCGGGAATTGTATCGATCTCAAAATCAACTAAAAATGTATTCGTCAAAATAACATATCAGGACCAAGCGGCACCTTCAGGTCTCTCTCTTGAATCTAACATGGAAGTGATTTAAACTGCAGTTCATCGACTGGCCACTAGAGACCGGCTCCAAAAGAGACTCAATCCCATAGACCCGCATGTTAAAATTCCCAACTTTACAGCAGAAAAAAAACATGTTTACAGCCTGGTGCTAAAAGTGGTTTTGGTCTATATAGGTAATTTTGCCCTTCTTGACGACTGTGACGGGGTGAATTCTTTTTATAACTCATCTGTTTAAATTATATTAAGGATTAAAGTTCTGGATAATTAAGGGCGTGGCCACTTGAGTGACAGGTGGATTGCCGCTGATTGCATCAGCGTTTTTTTGAACAGTCTATGATCAGGACATGCTTTTAATTTAGTCTGGACAACTTTCTTCTTGGTTGCGAATGGCCAAACTTGGATTTTGGAATGAAATTAGTTGCAGCTGCCCGGAATGATGAATCATGGGAAGTGAAGCGGATGTGATAGCAGAGAGGATTCACAGGCCTTGTGGATGTAAACACCTGCCAACAGCGTTCCCACACAGAGTCATGAATATGAAGCCCAGCTAATGTCTGAGTCACATGAGTCTGATGCGTCCGCTTAACATAAAACACAAGGACAACATGTACCCAAACTGATTTTGTTGCTTAGCAATGGGAACATATCTGAGAAAAAGCCTTGATAAGTATGAAGAAATGGATGAGATGGCCAGTAATTAGGGATTCGGGATGGTCAACTAGTTTACTAGTCATCCACCAATTAAGTAGTAAATTATAGGGGTGGGAATTACCAGCAGTATTATTGTGATTTTAAACATTTTGTGATATGTTAAAGGGGTGGTATAATGCCCTTTTCACAAGATGTAAAATAAGTCTCTGATGTCCCCAGAGTGTGTGTGTCAAGTTTGAGATCTAAATACCCCACAGATATTTTTATATAGCATGTTAAAATTGTCAATTTCTGAGGGTGAGCAAAAACACACCGTTTTGTGTCTGTTCCTTTAAATGCAAATTAGCTGCTGCTCCCGGCACAGGGGGCGGAGCTTCAAAAGCTTGCACTCACACAGACATGCACTGAACATTTCAAAAACTTTTAGCCTTTTATGCTTAAACCGGACTCAGACAATGATGGAGAGACTCAAGAAGAAGTGACAACATGTAGAAGCAACAGGACATTTCTGAATGGTTAGTTGATGAATGTATGTAGCTGATGTGTAGTTATCTTCTAGTAATTGATTAGCATATTCTGTCTTGATAATCTATAAATTGCGTTCCCGGGGTTTATGTAAATTCTAGGGTTGGTGATGTCACTAACCCGGGAGGAATGTGGTGTAGTCTCTACCAGCTGTTTGTTGTAGTCCTTAAAAAATGATTTCTGTAAAAGCAAATATCTCCCTTTGCTTTGAACTTTGAGCGTTGTAACTTTGCAGATGTTGTTTATGCTCAAACAGCAACATTACACACTAACTAAAGTTAGAAAAGTCAAATCATAATCAACCACCCCTTTAAGCACTGCAATAACATATATTGTGATTTATTACCTTTTTTAAACTGCAAACGTCCCAGGTTTTTGTGTTTTTATCTAATATGATACAGTTCTCAGTCTGTCCATTTCACATTTCACTCTACTTCTTCCCTTTCTTGTTCAATATTTTCTTCCTCGTATCGTAGACATATTTTAATAACAACTGAGTGTCAAGTATTTTTTTAATTCATCTCTCCCATAGGGATTTCAAAAAAGTTTTCGAACCAAGACAACCAGCTACAAGGCCATAACATTTGATTTAAAGCAAAAAAATAAGTATTTAAAACAAAAACACAAAGGTACAAGAACAACAATCCCATGAAGCATTGCGAACAAGGAACAAGAAATATACAACTACTCATTTAAAAATGTTGATTATGTATACAAACAATATGTTTTAAGTCAATTGTAAAATATGCATATATTTACACATATTTAAGTATTTTGAGAGTGTAGAGAGACCAACTCGTTTACGTCATTCGCAGGGAGTGGGCGGAGCTAAAGATATCCTTTGCCGTGTTTTTCGACTCTGATTGGTGGAATTTTTGTACAGAATCATGGGTAATGTAATTTTTCACCACAAATTCTACTGTTAAACACGATAAAGTTTAAATAATGCAGGCTGACGGCTTCAACAGAAGCAAATACCATCGATTAACAACCTCGTAGCTCAAAGTATGGCTGACTTCTAAACGTAGACGTTCCACTAGAAACAAACATTGATGTATTGTTCTAATTTATTACTGTGAAGCTGCTTTGATACAACCTGTGTTGTGAAAAGCGCTATATAAATAAACTTGACTTGACTTGACTTTAAGCGTTTGTAAGGTATTGTTAAAAATCTATTTCCCTATGGAGAAAATGAAACCGGAACCGACTGTTGTTCTCTATTCCGGTTGTCAATAAGAGTCGGTCCTCATCGTCTGATTGTAAAGTTTATGTTCTGCTTTGGTTTAGTTGCATGTGTTTAGTTCCTGTTTGCCTTGATTGATCTAGTGGGTTCTCATCTGTTACCATAGCAACCTATTGTGTCCACCTGTCCCTCATTAACTCACCAATTTGGTCCTGTGTGTATATGCTGTGTTCACGCCATGTGGTAATTACCGTAATTTCATAAATGACAACATGTGATGTTCTACACAGAGATGTTCACGTCCTCGGACTGGGAATTGTGTGTTTCTATGGCAAGTAGGAGCTCTCAGAAAATTCCCAGTTTACAAGTTGTAATTACGAGCTCTATGAGGACATGATGTTTACAAGATGAAATCTCACAATTACAGTAATTATCAAAATATCCTGTTTAGTCCAGTATCTTGTCGGTTCTTGTTGGTGTACGTGTGGTTTGCGATCTTCTGCATTTCTACAGATTATTCTCAAGCGATTTCCAGTAAGTTTTGTTTATTTAAATAAAGACTATTTCTGTGTGATATTCCTCATTTGTGTGTGTTGCGTCCACACCTGACACTCATGTGCTCAGTGATGCATGAGAAGATCATTGAGCAGATAAATAGAGGCCACGTTTCATATGAGCATGGGTTATATTGAACACCGTGCGATTAAATGCTACGAGACTCCTAAAATATAATAAACATTTCAGTCATTTGTCATCAGTCATCAGTACTGGTCAAATACATTGTTTGGCTTTTCATTTCATTAATCTGCAGACCAGCAAAACACGGTTCACCAATATTAAAATGCATAATTCAGTGTTCATTACTCTGGATAATTGCATGTTGAAATTGAGTCCCTCCCAATTAATCCAGGGGTCTCAAACTAGCGACCCGCAGCATAGGTTCATTCAGCCTGACAGGTGTGAATAGTTTATTCAGGCCCCATTAGTCCAATAAAAACACAGAGGGAATGATGGAACACTTACCTGTGCTAATAACTGCTAATCGTTTAAATTGATGATTGTATAACATTTGTATTTGTAACTGTTCAATGGTTCAGGTTTCATGTTCAAACTGTTCAGGTTTTTTTGCGGGGTTAAACAAAAAAAATTCTCACACAATTCTGATTTGACAAATAGACAAAATAACGTAATTTACTAGAGGTTCTGACAATTGGTTGCTGCAGTCTATTTTTAAAATATTTTAAAAATTATTTTTGTGTGAGTGAATGATTCAATGACTCATTCATAAAGACTTGACTTGTTTCAATACTGGATGAATCAGCGTTTTTGAACGAATCTCTTGAATGAATGATTCAATGACAATTACATTTTTAACAGTCACTTGTCGCCACCTACTGGTGTAACGATGTAATCGATACAATCATTATTTGAAGTGCCAAGTTACTTTCAAAAGGTGATTTACTCTATTTTGATCTCTACCGTAGACATCAGTGTTTAAATCTGAACTATAAACTTTTCTCTCAGTACTTCTGTGATAATCTGAATGATTGTAAGACAGAATTAATGATACTGTGTGTTGAAAAGACTGTTTGTGAAGCGGTTTCACATCTTTACATGACAACGGCTCTCTCTGGATCAGAACTCGGATCTGAATGTTCACTGTGATCCGACTTATCAAAGCTTTAATAGACAAATCAATGTCATTTAGGAATGAGATTGAGTGGATGTTTGAATCAAGATTGCAATTTTTTAATGATTAATCATGCAGCTCTAATATCAATGCTTCTCAGGTATTTGAGTTTGAGACCCCTGGTCTAATATGCAGTGAAAAAATTAGAAATATGCAACTGCAGACCTAGACTTTACTCTTTTTTTCTCTAATTTATATCTTGTTGAAAGATTTCCTCACCACACCAGGAAAGATCTTCTGTAGTCTGTCCACTGCGGCGAGAGCTTTCGCCTTCCCTCCACTCAGACAGTCTTCAAACTCATACAGCGGCTGTCGCACCGGGTTCGAGTAGGAGATCTTTGCGTTGTCCACAAAAGTGATGTGCCTCACACCCCAGCCCTCAAAACAAACACAGCAGAAAACATTTAGCCAGAACTAAACACTAAACATTTGTGCCGTTTGCAGTATTTCAGCACAAAAAACTTGCATTTTATTCACTAAGCACCTGCAATCCAGTGGAAGCAGATGCTACCGCTCCTGCTGTAGTCATGTTCAATTACTGGATGAATCAGTGTTTTTGAATGAATCTCTTAAATTAATGATTCAATGATTCACTCATAAAGACTTCACTTGTTTCATTACTGGATGAATCAGTGTTTTTGAATGAATCTCTTAAATTAATGATTCAATGATTCACTCATAAAGACTTCACTTGTTTCATTACTGGATGAATCAGTGTTTTTGAACAAATCTTTTGAATGAATGATTCAATGACTCATAAGAGACTTCACTTGTTCCATTACTGGATGAATCAGTGTTTTTGAACGAATCTCTTAAATGAATGATTCAATGACTCACTCATAAAGACTTTACTTGTTTCATTACTGGATGAATCAGCTTTTTGAACAAATCTTTTGAATGAATGATTCAATGACTCATTCATAAAGACTTCACTTGTTTCATTACTGGATGAATCAGTGTTTTTGAATGAATCTCTTAAATTAATGATTCAATGATTCACTCATAAAGACTTCACTTGTTTCATTACTGGATGAATCAGTGTTTTTGAATGAATCTCTTAAATTAATGATTCAATGATTCACTCATAAAGACTTCACTTGTTTCATTACTGGATGAATCAGTGTTTTTGAACAAATCTTTTGAATGAATGATTCAATGACTCACTCATAAGAGACTTCACTTGTTCCATTACTGGATGAATCAGTGTTTTTGAACGAATCTCTTAAATGAATGATTCAATGATTCACTCATAAAGACTTTACTTGTTTCATTACTGGATGAATCAGCTTTTTGAACAAATCTTTTGAATGAATGATTCAATGACTCATTCATAAAGACTTCACTTGTTTCATTACTGGATGAATCAGTGTTTTTGAACGAATCTCTTGAATAAATGATTCAATGACTCACTCATAAGAGACTTCACTTGTTTCATTACTGGATGAATCAGTGTTTTTGAACAAATCTCTTGAATGAATGATTCAATGATTCACTCATAAAGACTTCACTTGTTTCATTACTGGATGAATCAGTGTTTTTGAACAAATCTCTTAAAATAATGATTCAATGATTCACTCATAAAGACTTCACTTGTTTCATTACTGGATGAATCAGTGTTTTTGAACGAATCTCTTAAATGAATGATTCAATGATTCACTCATAAAGACTTGTTTCATTACTGGATGAATCAGCATTTTTTAACAAATCTTTTGAATGAATGATTCAATGACTCATTCATAAAGACTTTACTTGTTTCATTACTGGATGAATCAGTATTTTTGAACGAATCTCTTGAATAAATGATTCAATGACTCACTCATAAGAGACTTCACTTGTTTCATTAGTGGATGAATCAGTGTTTTTGAACAAATCTCTTGAATGAATGATTCAATGACTCACTCAAAGACTTCGCCATTAGCACTGGACATTGACACAAATTTCACAATACGATTAAATTACGATTCACAAGCTTGTGATTCAATTAAAATTCCGATCTTGATTCGATATCGATTCATTTAGATATATAACAGGTACAGTATGTCAATTTTTCTCTCTCTCAACTAAACTATATAGGGAACCCTGTCATTCGCTACATTGCCATAATATATTACAGGTTAAATGTTACAAATGACTTGTCTACATTTAAATTGCAAATTTTTATTATAATATTATACTTTTTAATGACATAATTAAGATTCTAGTGCAATTAATTTTTAAAAATATAAATTTAAATAGTGGCTAGTTCATTTAAACACTTGTTTTAATTACAGATTTAAACAATTAAATATTAAAGAACATGTTAGAGTTATTTTTCTGGTCACTGAATGGCTTTTGTGAGGTGAATGTGACTTTACGTGACATTATTGCTTTTTTTTTTTAGGTCTTTCCGTGGTTGAAACACTGATTGATGGATTACATGAGACAGGATTGATTTCAGTAAGTTGTTCTGTATCTTTCAGCATGTTCGTTAATGTTTAATTGGTGCTGTAACTAGCAGTAAAGAGAAAGATATGATCAGCCAACTGTCAGCAGACATTAAAGTCCCACAAAAAAAACATTCATTGCCTCAATTTCATGATAAAATAATGTTTAGTGAAGTTTTGTTCATTCATCAACTGAAAACAACACAGGTGGGATTTAAGAATCATTGATTCATCAAAATGAGAACTAATTAAAATTAATTAGATATTTACATAGCATAAATATTCTTTTCAGCACAAACACACCTCCTTTCTCTGATTAGGCTTCTTATAGACTCTTAAAAAATGTATTGCTTTGCATTCACAAGGCACACTGGTGAACCACTATAAAAGGGTCTGTGTCCATTTGGAGCATTTACATATAAGACAAAATTATTGTGTGAGAACTCTTAATGTTGCACTCATTTTCATTTTCATACTTCCAACATGTTTATCTCAGCCATCGAGTGACACCACCATCATTTTGAAATGGCAGCATCTGTCTCAATTTTACTATAATTACAGTCCTAAGCTTACAACAATTTCAAAAACCATTAAGAAGCAATTATGGTGAAAGCAAGTAAGTACTTAAATGACATAAAGCAAGCCAAGGAATCCATACTGAAGGCAAAGAAAGCTTTTCCGTCACCTGTCAGATGAGACAGTCAAACCAACATGTATTCACACACCTCCAACATTTCTCACATCATCACAGTTTATTCGCTATAGTTTAGAAATGGTAATAAAATATGAGCAGAACTCAGTTGATATTTGACTGGTTTTGTCCGTCCTTCTGTTAGACTGTCTCACACATGAATTATGTTGAATATCTGTCAGCTGTTAAATTTAACTACACAATTAGATAATACCAGTTTAGCTCAACCAATCACCAAGCAATGCTTCATTTTGTTCAGTCTGTGTGTAAAAAGAGCATTAGCAATTAAAGAAAACACACTTCAGCAAAACATGATCAGCTCAAAGTGTCTGAATCATTTTTGGTCCCAAATGTTTATAAATGTCACTGGTAGTCACTGTATGAAGAATTCTTGTGTATAATATGTTATAGTTTACTTTATTTTGCTCTCCTTACTTAGATAAATGAACTATAGTGTCCTGCACACACTAGTAAAGAAATATCAAATATTATATCTGGTGTCTGAATCATTTATTGGTTCGACTGTAAATTGCTGATTGCTCTCAAGTAAACGTCTCTCACCATCAGTGTTCGAGCCACATTGCATCCCAGCGTTCCAGCTCCCAGTAACAGACACTTGGTGGACACGACTTTATCCAGATCCAGAGACGGGACGAGCCTCCAGCGCATCAGCTTCAGGTTCAGATCCACAGAAGACTCGGCCAGCCTGGGAGAAATCATCAAATGTGTGACATACCATGAGAAAAAACATTTCATAAACGTCCACGCCGTGTTCAGTACCTTTTAGGGTCCATGCATTCGCTGAGATTGACACTTCTGGGTCCCATCGCTCCTTTAGGGTTCTTCTCCCAACCCACGCTCTTCGGACACACTGCAGAAACAAGCTATTAAACTTACATATAACGCAAAAAAAAAAAGAAAGATATTTATTTATTAACCTTTTAACACAATTCTGTCATAAAATCTAGGAAAATGAGGTCAAATGACAATTAAATATTGGTAACACTTTACAATATGTTAACAGTGGTTTATGCATTAACTAACAATAGCTATTTTTCCATTGAATTGAACTGGTGTCTCTTCTTCTCTCTTACTCTTTTCTCTTCTTATCGGATAAAAATATATCCGCTTCAATTGAACGCATACTTTTTTTTTTATGCATATTTTTTAATCCAGCGTTTTTTAAGCGATATCCCAAAATGCGCATAAAAATAGGTGGATAAAAACACAGCTATAGATAAATACATTTGTTACACTGTTTATTAACATTAGTTAATAAAAACACAGCTATTCATTGCTAGATCATGTAAGTTCAGGTCCCATAAATAATACGTACAGATACAGTTTTTTGATTTTAATATTGCATTAGAAAATGTTAAAATGACCAAAATTAGATTAAAAAATGCTTTTGAAAAGTATTATTCATTTGTTAGTTCATGTTACCTAATATAGCTAACTAATGCAAACAAATGGAACCGTATTGTAAAGCGTTATTGAAACATTTGATGCTAGGTGATGTTTTATTGCTTCAGACATACAGTATATGTCTTTAGCCACTGTTTTACTTGTTTTACACTTACTTGTTTTCACATTTTACATTAGGAAATAATAGTAAATTTCCATTTTGCGCTCTGTCTAGTAGGAGTTGTACTGACTAAGTCAATTGCTCACTGTATGAGCTAGTCGGCGATCACATGACTTCAGACATGCTTATTCGATATGACGACAGCAGACCATTGGTGCAAAGACAGTTTTCATTTACATAAAGCAATGACTTGCCAACTAGTTGAGGACCTTTTTGGACAACTAGTAAAAATGATTAGTTGACCATACCGAATAGCTTTTTTTTAAAGCATGAACGCCCCAAGATTAGGGATGCGCCGATATGAACATTTTGGCCGATACCGACAACTGATAAATCTTTATATTTGAAAGCCGATAACCGATATATTGGCTGATAATCTAAATCCAAATTTTTATATCATTTTTGAGAGCCTGATTACAAAAACAAAGCCTCACCATTACAATCCACGACCCAAACACACAATTATAATGATGTTCTCATTATAATTTTATGTAGCCGATATGACAGACTTGTGCTGCACTTTACTGTATTTTCCAATCATATTTCAAGCAGTTCATAATCATCATGTTGAACAGTGCGCATCTGAAGCATCTCAGCTGAAGGAGATAATACATTATTTATCAGCTTTAATATATCGGCCAGATTTTCTCACGACAACGATAACATTAAAAATGAACATATATCGGCCGATACCGATATGGTAGCCGATATATCATGCATCCCTTTATCTCTCATATATATATGTATATGTTGGTCATATATATGCCTATGTAGTTTGTGAAATAATGGTGGATTACCCAGAATTCAATCACAGGACTTTTCAGTGCAAGTGAATGTCGCAGTTCAGAAAGTCAAACCTCACTGAAGTGTGAAGGACATCCATGCATGTGTGTGAGAAGCACCACGCGATCAGGGACAGAGGAGTGTTTAAGAAAGAGACCATCCATGTGAAAATAGAATAACCGTACAGTATTTCCATCAGCAAGATCTTTCAGTGCCCTTATCAGGTCTATATACCGCTGTCCTTCCATGGCTGACCGCTTCACCCCAATCACACCATCAGCGCTGAGACTCCCACGGGAACTCACACGTCTGATGTGTGATGAGGCTGAATGTCAGGGATTCTCCCGCATCGGCTCACCAGCGATGAAGCCACTCGGATGAAGGACCGAGGCTTTGAGCAGACAAGCATAATGCAAAACTGAAAACCCTTCCATACTGAACATGCAGAGAAAATGAGGAGATGCTCACCCTGATCTACACGGTGCAAACTATTTTCACTCAGAAAATACGGTTACACTTTATTTTACGGTGTCATTGTTACAGTGTAATTATATATTTAAGTACTGAGTAATATTAAGCAACTGCATGTACTTACTATAGGGTTAGGGTAGGATTACGACTGGGTTGCAAGTAATTATGCATAATTTACTGTTATAAGTGCATGTAACATATGTAACAAGGACAATGCAAAATAAATTGGGTAACACTTTATTTTACAGTGTCCTTTATTACATGTACTTACAATAGTAATAACAGTAAATGATGCATAATTACATGCAACTAACCCTCAACCCAATCCTACCCTAACCCTATAGTAAGTACATGTAGTTGATTAATATTACTCAGTACTTAAATATATAATTACACTGTAACAATGACACCGTAAAATAAAGTGTAACCATAAAGTGTTACCGAAAATGCTAGTAAATTTCATAAATAATTACAAACTAACAAATTGAATTAAACGTGAAAGTTTGAAAGGACTGAAATAGCACCTTCTTGTAAAACGTACTTAAATAATCTTGGTTTTATTTATTTAGAATTAGACAAATCGTTTTTTTTTACATTAGCAGCAATAGGTAAACAAGAGTAATAACAAAGCGCAGTAAACTGTACAAACATTTACACTTATGATTACAATAATATGAACACAAATACCAGTTTTCAATATCAATCAGCATAACGAGCTGCTTTTGTACAGCTGAAATATATTAAAATGACTGACACCGAGAGTCAGACACATTTAGGTTACAAATAGCCACACACGTCGCTTTTTGACTCTTCCAGCCAACCAGAAACCATGTAATTTAGAGAGTTAATTAGCCAGCCGTGGCTGTGTAAAGCAACAGGACATGTTGGTTGCTTAGTTACTAGTTCTGTTGTTTCTTCCGAAGAAAGAAAGTGGAATGGGTTTGGAATGAGTCAACGATGACAGAATTACATTTATGGGTGAATTATCCCTTTAAAATGCATTTATACTAGTGCTGTCTATAGATTAATTAATCACATTTTTCTATGATTAATCGCACCTAAAATTAAAGTTTTTTATATATTTTTATATTGTAATAATTTCACATTTAATCTCAATGTAGAAACAACAAAGACAGTAGTCGATATTTTGATTATTTGTATAATGGGATCTTTTTATGAATGAAGGAAAATATAACCGATAACAATAATGCTACTGATGAGTCTATCAAACAGATTTTTTCTCAATTTTAGCCATTAATTATAATGGAATGTCAGACTTAGTTTCGGGTTCGGGTTAGTAGAATAAGTTACTTCCAGTCTGTTTGGAGCATCAAAATAAAGTGCTAGCAGATATTAAGCAGACCGTCTACTATAATAACTGCTAGCTGACATGCACTTGTAAAGTTACTTATAGTTAGTAGAATGTCTAAAGTGTAGGGATGTGCGATTTATCGGCCAGCATATCGGTATCGGCCGATATATGTTCATTTTTAATGTTATCGGCAAAATAAAAAAATTTGGCCGATATATTAAAGCTGATAAATAATGTATTATCTCCTTCAGCTGAGACGCTTCAGATGCGCACTGTTCAACATGATGATTATGAACTGCTTGAAATATGATTGAAATCGCTTCAAAAAAGGAAAATACAGTCTTACAGTAAGTGCAGCACAAGTCTGTCATATCGGCTACATAAAATTATATTGAGAATATCATTATAAATGTGTGTTTGGGTCGTGGATTTTAATGGTGAGACTTTTGTTTTTGTAATCAGGCTCTCAAAAATAATATAAAAATTTGGATTTAGATTTATCGGCCAATATATCGGTTATCGGCTTTCAGATATTAAGAATTATCGGTATCGGCCAAAAAATGTCATATCGGTGCATCCCTACTAAAGTGGACTATCAAAATAAAGAGTTAAAACCATATTTACATAGAGTGAATGATAATATATAAAAAATGATAAAGATAATTAGCATTTTCCTAAAGCTGGAAGAGTGAAAAGTCCCTCACGGTTCATATCACCCAAAAACCGGCTTTAAATGTTTAACCTTTGGCTGACAGACTGAGGCCTGAAGCCTTTGTGCGTCTGTTCGGCAGAAGATGATGAATCACCTGCAGAAGCCGAGAGGTCCGGGAGCTTGACCCGAAAGATGATGCTGTGCCGAACGGAGCGGGTCCCTTGTAGAGTTCGGTCTCTGAAGCACAAAACCTCCAGAACATCCAGCTGCGAACCCCTGGCAAACACACACACAGCACTGTGAACACACACCGTCTTTGAGTGACCTTAAACTCACCATTACAAAGAGTCAGACGGTCAGATGTGACATTTCAACACTGGAAAGCTGAAAAATGCTTCCAAAATCTTCCACCTGCTCTACACTTCATAAAACCTGGACAGTTGCCTGGAAACATACAACAACTCTCCACAGATAGGGTTGGGGGTTATAAGTTGAGAGGGGATTTAAATTTGAGACAACATAGGACTCGGACAAAGCTCAAGAGTATGTGTGTTTCTATTTGTGGGGTGCTTTTGTGGAATGGTCTGAGAAATTCGATCATGTTGCAATTAAAAAAAAAAGGTACAAAAGTTTTATTTTTGATAATTACAGAAGTGGTGAGGGTGAATGATAACTGTTAACTTGTAAAGCATGCTTGATAATGGTTTTTGTTTATGCTTCTTTATCTTTATCTTAATATTAAGATAAAGCATTATTTAATTTAGTAGTTTTTCCGTATTATCTTAAACGTTATGTTGGATCCTCAGGTCCTCATAAGCCTAGGGCTTCTACCTATCCCTGTTCGAACAGGTTGATTATTATGCTAAAAAAATAGTTGTTTTGTTTTTCTTGTTTTTGTTTTATTTTATTGATGGATATTTCATGTGTTGCTGTCTTTTTTATTTATTTATTTTTACATTTTTCGAAATAAAGATTTCATTCATTCATTCAAAACATGCATCACATCCTCACTGTGCGTATCTTCTATATATTATTATTGACCTCAGCTTGTGGAAAAGCTGCTTGTGATGAACTTAACTATGTGGATTTGTCTTTACCACCTGTGTTTTTAAGTTGGCTGTCAATAAATTCTAAAGGTAAAAACTTGGTATTTTAAAGTCCCCCTGTGGTGAAGATCCAGCTGTTAATGTTGATTATGTGTCTATGTGGTGTTTTTAATCTGCTTTAAGACACACCATGTGTAAATTCATAAGTCGACAGCATTGCTGAGTATTTCCTCCTTAAAACTGCCGTGAACCAAAGACAGTCTCAAAAACACGCTTTGAAATCGCTGGTGTTTCTGACGTCACAAACTACCTTGTAACCAATCAGATCAACGTGTGATCGTCAACCAGTGGATCTCTGAGCTGAGGGAGTGAGTGGAGGCGGGGCTCATTTGCATATTCATAGAACTGCGCATACTAAATGAGGCAAGGGTGTCGAGTTACATTCAAGATATTTTAAGGCATGAAGACCTTTTTTTTCATGGAATTTTGGTGATGTTTCTGACTACAGGTTAGCTTTAAAACTATTTCAACTAATGACATACAGTACATGTTTTTTTAACTGTAAATTTAAGTTCAACCTGTAAAATTTAAAATGTTGCTACCATACATTTAGAGCAAAGTTCTAGCAAACCCAGTTGCCGTTTGTTATCATAAATTTGATACGTAAATATCGACTGAATTGAGCTGTCAATTTTCCTTCATGATTTATTTTCAGACATCATAAGAATAAAGTTATACTTTATTATATTTATTTTAACGTGACATTTTAACGGCAATATCTATGGCAAGAGCTCTTTTCAGTCGCTGCTTCTTTTCCTCGTGATTATTTTCTTTTTTCCCTTTGCAATCCGCTGTCAAAGTATGAAAAAGAACAACATACACTGCACATTTGTGGTCTGTTTTGCCAAATTTAATTTACGATATATCCCATTAATAATTCACTGGAATGCACAAATAACCTCCCGTTATTCTCCTTAAATCCTCACGTCTCTTTCCAGGTTTGTTTTCACAGGTAAATGCAATTTATAATCTGACAAAATGACGGAAATCACTTTGAAATAGTATCACACAATGCCGAAGTTAATGAACATTTTTGATTAAGGCAACATAAGTTACATAATACAGATATATATATTACTACAGTGATATTTAACCCGTCCGTTATTGCTGTGGAAAGACTCACGCTTTTGAGGTTATTTGGTCTGTTGAAATACCTTATTGATGCTTTTACACTTTTAAATGTCCTTTTAATGTTTGACGGTTGAAGGGTGAGTAGATTAATGTCGTCTCAATGTGACACTTCTTTAACGTATTGCGTTCATAAAGCGAGCCTTTTTCACTCATTGTTTACAGCTTAACGGAAGTTACACCCATAATTCGCGCAAAGCGTCATGTGGCGTAGGAATAAGGTGGATATGACTAACAAATAAAGTACTGTACATAATCCGAGTATACACATATTACACTTCAGACAAAAAGTCAATGGATCAACACTGCAACACACTCTTACACACCCACAACATTAGCAGATGGTTGGAAATCACATTTTCTCACATTCTCTCAGTTGCAGAACAAACGTGTTTGAGATTGAAAGTAACGTCAGGAGGAAATGAGTGGAACTGTGGAAACAGGGCTATGATTTAACACCAGTGGGAGAGCGTTGGAGAAGCTCACTATTAGAGACGTACCATGTTTTAGCGATGAGGATGAGGAGGTTTCTGAGAGGCCAGCCCGGATGTTGAGGCAGTGTACATGGATCATACACACCCACAGTAATCTAGAAAACAAACCAGGACAAGACCCATATCATACTGACAAACTGAGAAGAATCACATGCCAATCTAATTATTAGAGCTGGACAACAAAACATTTTTGTTTTCCGATTAATCGATTCAAAATCGCCACAAAAAGGCCACTTTTTTTCCATATTTATTTATCTATCACCCGAAAGCCAGTATTAGTTTTCCTCCACTGTTCATAGGCTTGCATGTTACACTAATGCTGTGATATTATGTGTGTTTTATCTTAAATATAAAATAACCGGATCCTGTTTGATCAAGGCGTGCGACTGTTCCGACTCGTCCAATTCTCAGCATCAGTTTTTCATCTTTCCATCAAAATCCTGTCTATTCATTGTATGCATTTGAAATAATGAGTTGGGTTCTGTTTTAATGGACCCAAGTGTACCTAAAATAAAAAGAGTTTAAGAGTTCTTCATTTCTTTTTATTAATTAACCACTTGTAAACGTATGTTCACTGTTCTTTTTTATAAATATAGTATGTGTATTAAATCTATATTCATTGAGTCGAATCGAGAATCGAAAACAAAAATCAAATTTAGAATCGAAATCGAGAATTGAAATCGAATCGAATTGAGAGCTTGCGAATCGAACTGGAACATCTGAATCGAGACCCAGCCCTAGTAATTATTGTGGGGAATATTCTGGGTCAATACTTGGGCATCATCCCCTCCACAGAACACAGTTTTGACTCGTTTCATAGATAGTCCAATTATTAAATATGGTAATCTATAGCATGCCATAAATGTTGATGACATAAATTTTGTTAACCAAGAATATTCCATTAATAATGATTAAACTTTATACCAGGGTTGTTAGTAACTAAAACTAACAAACTATTCATAAACATTTCTGTTAATTAAAAATCTAAAATAAAATAAAGCATACATTTTTGTTAAAAAAACTTAAACGAAACGAAAATTAGAAATGTTGCCTTGGCAATCAACTGTAATAAGTTTAATTTGAAGCTCTAAAATTATTAACTGAAAATAAATGAAAACTAAAATAAAAACAAATTAAACGTGAACAGCAAAAAAACTAAATGACAAATGCACATAATGAATTTACAAAAAAAAAAATCCACTAAAATTAAAATTAAAAAAATATAAAAATAAAAGATAATTTTAAGTAATTAAAGGGACACTTCACCCATTTGCATTAAGCTTTGCATTGTTAGAAACCCAGTCATACTATTGAATGGTCGTGCAACACTCTCTCATTTTCCCCTGAGATGGGAGAAATCTGTTATTTACCTCTTACACTTCCTCCTACAATGACGCAAAAATCGTCATTTTGCGTCATTGTCGGAGGAAGTGTAAGAGGGGGGGATTTCTGTTAAGACTACAGACACTCGTTCCTCATCTTTCCCAGGGTGGGGCGGGACCCGCTCACGCTACAGACCTATCACAGATCAGTGGGTGGGACTTTACTCTCTGAAACTGAAAGCAATATCCTCCATCTTGTTTGAAGCTAAGCTAACAGGCGCTGTGGAGACAGATGTACAGTTATGACAGCGGAGGAGAGTACTCAATATGATATAGACTAGAAGAGGATTTCGGAAGTCTGATGCTTGAATCAGATGTTTGTGGCTACCTTTACAAGCCGCATTATAGCGAAGAGCAGCCGAGGCAGAAGACCTGCCTGCCGCGGACGAGGAGCCCGGACTGGCTCGGGTTAGGGCGGACTGGTGGCGCCGGTGATCTCACTATGCAACTACGAACCGCTACAAACACAGAGATAGAGTCCGTCTGCGGCAAAGAATTTCAACGATGACAATTTCTCCTGGACGAAATCTCTGAATCAGACGAGGACACGGACGTTTGTGTTGAGAACTATCCTAGTTTCGCACCGCATATGTTCTGACTGAACATCCAGGTACCATGCAATAATTCACCTTTTCGAAAGAAATACAAACGAGGAGTAATGCACTATATGAGTTCGCCAACTAACTAGACATTTTGTGTGAATGTGAAATGAATTTCAAGCTCTGGTAGTAGCTAGCCTTGTAGACGGAAGAGTGATTTCTCTTATAGGCAGATATGCGCTTTCTGGATTAGTGGGAGTGGCTTGCGGAGCTGTGCAATGTGGTGCATTGTGGGAGTTGTTGTCTTTCATACAAATGCGTTCTGAAGTTATTTTTTGTCTTTTCTCGGTCACGAAGGCACCAAATTCAAAAATTATTTTACATTTCGACTACATATATGACCCACTTTAAATAAAAAACAATGTTCAAATGGGTGAAATGACCCTTTAAGTAAAACTATAATAAAACTAAAATACCACTGCTTTATACTAGAGCTGCACACTTCTGGATACATTGAAAATCACTATTTTTTGTTGTTGTTGTTTCTAATAGAGATCAAGATTATCCCACGATTTTGAACTAAATAAAATAACATGTGCATTACTTTTTTACTTAGGTTTTGACAAAATATTAATTGCTGCAGTCCATTTTATTTACTTTAAAGCTCCAATATGTAACAATTTTGTAATAAAATTTCCAAAAATAACTTGCACAGTGTGATATATTTCCTCCAGTTGTGTACTTACAATATCTCAAAAGTCTCCAAAGATTTTTATTTCAGAGAAATTCCGATTTTAAATAACTGTCCGTCCCGGAAAAGAAATGTCGCCTCTCAGTGACGCAATGTCCGCACTATCCTTTTTTTCCGGTGTGGACCATGTGATATTCCACCACACCGGAACATCACATGGTCAAATGCGGAAGTGGTGGTTATAGCGTTATAGCCATAGACTGTGTGGTTATAGCTGTTATGGATCACGATTACTCTTTGGCGAGTATTGAAGTGCCAACAAAACGAAAGCGTCCATATTCGGATACACGCAGACTGTGTGACAAACGGAGGAATAAAACCCGGATAAATATCGGCAGGCGTTTTTGAGATGGAGAGAGCTGCGCGACACTCTTGGACTTGACAGAGACTCTGCTCTCGCGAATGTATTGATAGACAGGTAAGCAAATCAAATGTTTTTTATTGTACAAGTAACGTAATAATTACAGTAAAGATGATTTTAATAGATATGAATTAATGACAAATAGGCTAGCTGTAAGTTGTAACGGGATAATATAGCATAACATTTCACGTTCCTTGCAGTTCATTAATTATGATGACATAAAATAATACGATCAGACATACAGGTACATACATTCATACAAAAATGAATAAATTACCTCATCCGTGATCATGATTCATTAATTCCATTTAGATACATCGCTAGATGGTGAAAACGCATTAAAAATGACATCTCCCATCGTCACCTCCTTCATAGCGTCATTAAGCTTCGCCTTTGTTATTGTTGGAAACTGCGCCCTCTTGTGGTGAATTTTTATTTTATTTTTACATATTGGAGCTTTAATGTCTAATTAATTAGAATGAATTTTAAAGAAAATTGATCTGAATGAATGATGCAATGACTCACTCATAAAGTCTTCACTTGTTTCATTACATTACGTGTTTTTGAACAAATATAAGTATATATATATATAGTAATATAACTGAATAAGTGATGATTCAATGACAATAAAAATGTTATCAGTCACTTGTCGCCACCTACTGGTGTAACGATGTAATCTATTTTGATCTCTACCGTATACATCAGTGTTTATATCTGAACTATAAACTTTTCTCTCAGTACTTCTGTGATAATCTGAATGATTGTAAGACAGAATTAATGATACTGTGTGTTGAAAAGACTGTTTGTGAAGTGGTTTCAGATCTTTACATGACAACGGCTTTCTCTGGATCAGAACTCAGATCTGAATGTTCACTGTGATCCGACTTATCAAAGCTTTAATAGACAGAGCCAAATCATTTAAAAATAAGATTGTGTGGGTGATTGAATCCAGATCGCGATCCTTTAACGATTAATCGTGCAGCTCTACTTTATACTGGAAATTACCTTCTTTAGGTCTGGGAAGAAGGAGTTCAGGTCTTTCAGAGGAGCGACTTCAACACTTTCATCGTTGTACTTCAGCAGAAAATGCGGGACAGCCGTCGTGCCACTTGAGGAGCAAAGAGTGTCATACGCCGCTGTCAGACTCAATATCTGTGAAACAGATCAGTCCAAAACAATCAGTCCACCTCAGAAGCTCATGAAACACAATACATCTATAAATTACAGGTACGTCTTTCTGTCTGTGTGTGTGTGTGTGTGTGTGTGTGTGTGTCTGTTATTCGCATATCTCTCGAACCGTTAGTCCGATGGATTTCAAACTTGACAGGTGTCTCGCTACGGGCACGAGTAAGTGCATTGCCAAGTTTGACGTTGTTTGGATTAGAAATGCAAAAGATATCGTTAAATATATATCGGTAAAAGAAGCACACACTGGCTTTTGCCGCTCTAGCCGCTGACCACTCCCCCTGTCACACACACACACTGAGGCCACTCCCCGTCACACACACACTGAGGCCACTCCCCCTGTCACACACACACACTGAGGCCACTCCCCGTCACACACACACTGAGGCCACTCCCCCTGTCACACACACACACTGAGGCCACTCCCCATCACACACACACACACACACTGAGGCCACTCCCCCTGTCACACACACCCCCCCCACCCCCACCCACCCACTGAGGCCACTCCCCCTGTCACACTGCACTGAGGCCACTCCCCCTCTCACACACTGAAGCCACTCCCCCTCACACACTACACTGAGGCCACTCCCCTTCTCACACACACACTGAGGCCACTCCCCTGTCACACACACACACACTGAGGCCACCCCCTGTCACACACACACACACTGAGGCCACTCCCCGTCACACACACACACTGAGGCCACTCCCCCTCTCACACACACACACACACACACTGAGGTCACTCCCCCTCTCACACACACACACACACTGAGGCCATTCCCCCTCACACACACACTGAGGCCACTCCCCCTCACACACACACACTGAGGCCACTCCCCCGTCACACACACACACTGAGGCCACTCCCCCTGTCACACAAACACACTGAGGCCACTCCCCTGTCACGCACAAACACACTGAGGCCACTCCCCCTGTCACACTGCACTGAGGCCACTCCCCCTCTCACACACTGAGGCCACTCCCCCTCACACACACACTGAGGCCACTACCCCTGTCACACACACACACTGAGGCCACTGCCCCTCTCACACACACACTGAGGCCACTCCCCCTCTCACAAACTGAGGCCACTCCCCCTCACACACACACACTGAGGTCACTCCCCCTCTCACACACACACACTAAGGCGACTCCCCCTGTCACACACACACTGAGGCCACTCCACCGCTCACGCACACACACTGAGGCCACTCCCCCCCTCACATTGACACTGAGGCCACTCCCCCTCTCACACATACACACTGAGGCCACTGCCCCTCACACACACACTGAGGCCACTCCCCCGTCACACACACACACTGAGGCCACTCCCCCTGTCACACACACACACACTGAGGCCACTCCCCTGTCACGCACAAACACACTGAGGCCACTCCCCCTGTCACACTGCACTGAGGCCACTCCCCCTCTCACACACACACACACTGAGGCCACTCCCCCTCACACACACACTGAGGCCACTACCCCTCTCACACACACACACTGAGGCCACTCCCCCTCACACACACACTGAGGCCACTACCCCTCTCACACACACACACTGAGGCCACTCCCCCTCACACACACACTGAGGCCACTACCCCTGTCACACACACACACTGAGGCCACTGCCCCTCTCACACACACACTGAGGCCACTCCCCCTCTCACAAACTGAGGCCACTCCCCCTCACACACACACTGAGGTCACTCACCCTCTCACACACACACACACTAAGGCGACTCCCCCTGTCACACACACACTGAGGCCACTCCACCGCTCACGCACACACACTGAGGCCACTCCCCCCCTCACATTGACACTGAGGCCACTCCCCCTCTCACACACACTGCATTGACCAGAGACAGAGAGGGTGGGGCGTAATTTCCTATGGAGACATCTCGTTTGTGTGTCACCCCCATCCACCCCCCCATTTAAACCATTCATGCGCTACAAGACAAAAGAGAACGCGCTGTCAGTGAATGTCCTCCTGACACACACACACACACACACACACACACACACACACACACACAATGCACAGAAAGACGTGCACCAGTATCGCACAGACAGCGCCAGTATCGAGTTCTCTTTCGCGCTTGAACGAACAATAACACATACATTTATGCCCAAATGTCCGTTTTGTCGAGTATCCTCACAAGAACAGTCTTAAATAAAATCTTGAATGAAAGTAAATAGTGAGAGAATGAGACGCTGAGATCCTGTCAGCAGCGGCTGGTCTTAAAGGGACAGCAGCCACTAATTCTCTGTCAGTAAAGTTAACCAAAGAACAAAGGGAACAGAGCAAATCACTCACTGCTCTTGACTAAAGAACATTTGAAGCTTTAATAAGGATTCATCTATATGTCATTTATAATTTATGCAGTGCGGACTGTTTGATAACCTTAATTAGTAATTAATAATTAGATTTCTGTATATTTCATACCTGTTAGACAGGATTATATGACATTTATTATGGGTTTATGTGAGGTTTGTTTTAAGTTCACTTCAATTAAAAGTTGTTATTTTTTTGAAGCCTAATAAATCTTTAAAATTTTGGGGAAAAAATTATCTCCATTGAGACATCAGTAGCTATATTAATATCAGTGAGACTGGCCTTCATTCATAAAAAGATGCCATTAAACAATTATTTACAATATACTGTCTTTATGTTGTTTCTACATTACAGTGGAAATTGAGTCTCACTTTATTTCAATTTTATTTACACACAAAACATTAATGGCTAACATTTTTGACTTTATAAAATTATTCTCTCAAGTCTTGGCTTCAATAAAAAAGTGAAAAATATTTTTCTTATACATAGTTTTGTAGTCTACTATTCTTTTTGGCAGAATTTATCATTAATCAATTTAATTATTTTCAAAATTATTTTTATTATTAATTATTTTGTATCACCATAGTCCCTAAAATGTATGTAAATGCAGGAAATGGGATACAAATTGAAAACATTTTCACCCATTTTATGTCACAATATTCCTCATTATAATAATTAATACGCAGAATAAAGGGGCGGGGCCTGGTTGAGTTAGTAGTGTGTTAATCTGGCGGTTATGGTAAGGGGAGGGACATTTCCCAAACACACTCGAAGCGCTCGACCAATCACAACACACTGCTCCAGCCGACCAATCAGAGCACAGTGTGCTTTTCAGAAGGAGGGGCTTCATAGAGACAGGAAGTAATCAGAGCGTTACTGACAGACTGGGAAGAGAGGAGCCGCAACAATGGAGAATATAAAAAAGGCAAAATAGATTTCTAAATACATCAGGCGTCTTGGGGCCTATATGATATTATGCATTCAAATAATCAACATTGCATTAGAAATTCTAATCAGCACATGCTTTCCATAATGCACTGACTAATGACTCATTATCCTTCACACAAAACCTCCTCGTCAGTAGTGTGTGTTCTCATGGTTGTCATCGCACCTGTCTGTCTGAGAAACTCTTCTCTAACGACAGCGGCTCCTGCACCAGCTGGACCCCCTCCAGGAAGCAAAGGGCAGGGAAGCAGAACCAATAATAGAAATGATATTTCTTCAGATCCTGGATCAACAAAAAGACCGGTCAGACACAAATGAAAAATGACAGGCCATTCATTTATAGGGACAGTGTTGGCATACAAACCGCAAATGTCAAGAGGATGAATTTGTTTAGGATTGAGGAGTCGTCCAACGCGGCGCCCGACTGAATAGCGCTCCAAATCTGTGAAGAAGAAGACATCATTATTAGAATTAATTGAGCTGACATTACCAGAAATAATTTCTAATGTAGTTTATGCAAGGGGTTCTCAATCTAGTAGATGCAACAGACCCCCATGTATGACCATTCTCACTCCGATCTTCTTCCTCAAATTGAAAAGGCAGCTTGTTATAGTCTAATCTGTGCCTCCAGGTTCATAATGAACTGAAAATATTTTAAAACTATTTTCCTATTTTTTTTTTTTTTTTTTTTTTACATTTTTACACAGTTTTTCCCTGAACATTTCCCATCTGAAAACCCCAGCTTTATGCAAATCCAATAGTACGAAATGTTGTGCATTTACACTGTGAAACACAAATTCACTAAACAATTGTATAACTTTTGAGCACAGAATTCAAAATTGAGTCATTGATCATTTTTTCCAGCACATAAAAATCTGACCGGGCTTTATTCGCTCAGCACTCAGCGCTAACTGTCCACTGCTATTATTAGCGTGTATATAAGAACGTGGGCGGCAAACACAATTGTATTAAGCAGATGACAGTCATTTATCAAATGCTGAAGAAGGATGTTCAGCATCCAGATGCGCAGTCAAAAGAAAGTGAATAATTAGTTTAGCGAGCACAGATAAAACACACACTATCAGCAGACGTAATTAATTACGAGCCGCTCCACCTCATCGGCTGCTTTATCCAGGAGCGCTTTCTTATCCGTGGATCTGAAGGCTTCCAGTGTGTTGGTGTTGTAGAGCGTTCCCGGAGCCGGACAGCAGCGAGCAGGAGTGGGTCCATCACTGAAACACAACAGTCATGCACTGCATCATTTACTTTTGGGTTAATTACACACATTATATGCAATATTTTATCATTATACGTGTGACAAGTAATATATACTATTTGCAGCCGTTATTTATTATATTCATTTTGTTTTGAAAAACTCTAAAAATTTGATGTGGTGCAAACATCAAATTGTTCAAAAAGTATTTCTGTTTGTATTAATATTTAATAATGATATTGATCAATTCATAAATATCACATATCATATGTTTTTTGGGGGGTTGCACCATAAGCATCAAGTTGTTAACATGCATCAATAAATGTTGAAATTAACATTAACTAAAATTAATAAATGCTGTAGAAGTGTTGTTTATTGTTAGATCATGTGAACTAAAGTAGTGCTGTTAAGAGATGGAACCTTATTTTAAATCAAATTAACTTATATAGTAATATTAGAAAAATTAAAGTCACTTATGTCTCAAAGTCTCTTCTGCTCACCAAGGCTGCGTTTACATGATCAAAAATACAGTAATATTGTGAAATATTATTACAAGTCAAAATAATCAGGGTTTTTTTGTAACATATTTTAAAATATAATTTATTCCTGTGATTTTAAGCAGCGAATCAGCATATTAGAGAAATGAAGCTGAAAATTCAGCTTTGCATCACGAATAAATGACTTTTAACTATATATTCACATAGAAAAAAGTTACTTTGAGTTGTAATAATATTTCACAATATTACTGTTTTTTGATAAAAAAAAATGCTGTCTTGAACATAAAAGAGCTGAAGAGACTTCTTTAAAGAAATATTCATTGTAGCTTTTATATACACTGCTCAAAAAAATAAAGGGAACGCTTAAACAACACAATGCAACTCCAAGTCAATCACACTTCTGTGAAATCAAACTGTCCACTTAGGAAGCAACACTGATTGACAATCAATTTCAAATGCTGTTGTGCAAATGGAATAGACAACAGGTTGAAATTATAGGTAATTAGCAAGACACCCCCAATAAAGGAGTGGTTCTGCAGGTGGTGACCACAGACCACTTCTCAGTTCCTATGCTTCCTGGCTGATGTTTTGGTCACTTTTGAATGCTGGCGGTGCTTTCACTCTAGTGGTAGCATGAGACGGAGTCTACAACCCACACAAGTGGCTCAGGTAGTGCAGCTCATCCAGGATGGCACATCAATGCGAGCTGTGGCTAGAAGGTTTGCTGTGTCTGTCAGCGTAGTGTCCAGAGCATGGAGGCGCTACCAGGAGACAGGCCAGTACATCAGGAGACGTGGAGGAGGCCGTAGGAGGGCAACAACCCAGCAGCAGGACCGCTACCTCCGCCTTTGTGCAAGGAGGAGCAGGAGGAGCACTGCCAGAGCCCTGCAAAATGACCTCCAGCAGGCCAGAAATGTGCATGTGTCTGCTCAAACGGTCAGAAACAGACTCCATGAGGGTGGTATGAGGGCCCGACGTCCACAGGTGGGGGTTGTGCTTACAGCCCAACACCGTGTAGTACGTTTGGCATTTGCCAGAGAACACCAAGATTGGCAAATTCGCCACTGGCGCCCTGTGCTCTTCACAGATGAAAGCAGGTTCACACTGATCACATGTGACAGACGTGACAGAGTCTGGAGACGCCATGGAGAACGTTCTGCTGCCTGCAACATCTGTGAAGAGCACAGGGCGCCAGTGGCAATTTTGCCAATCTTGGTGTTCTCTGGCAAATGCCAAACGTACTACACGGTGTTGGGCTGTAAGCACAACCCCCACCTGTGGACGTCGGGCCCTCATACCACCCTCATGGAGTCTGTTTCTGACCGTTTGAGCAGACACATGCACATTTGTGGCCTGCTGGAGGTCCTTTTGCAGGGCTCTGGCAGTGCTCCTCCTGCTCCTCCTTGCACAAAGGCGGAGGTAGCGGTCCTGCTGCTGGGTTGTTGCCCTCCTACGGCCTCCTCCACGTCTCCTGATGTACTGGCCTGTCTCCTGGTAGCGCCTCCATGCTCTGGACACTACGCTGACAGACACAGCAAACCTTCTAGCCACAGCTCGCATTGATGTGCCATCCTGGATGAGCTGCACTACCTGAGCCACTTGTGTGGGTTGTAGACTCCGTCTCATGCTACCACTAGAGTGAAAGCACCGCCAGCATTCAAAAGTGACCAAAACATCAGCCAGGAAGCATAGGAACTGAGAAGTGGTCTGTGGTCACCACCTGCAGAACCACTCCTTTATTGGGGGTGTCTTGCTAATTACCTATAATTTCAACCTGTTGTCTATTCCATTCGCACAACAGCATTTGAAATTGATTGTCAATCAGTGTTGCTTCCTAAGTGGACAGTTTGATTTCACAGAAGTGTGATTGACTTGGAGTTACATTGTGTTGTTTAAGTGTTCCCTTTATTTTTTTGAGCAGTGTATATATATATCTCTGTGTGTGTGTGTGTGTGTGTGTGTGTGTGTACAGCGGGGGAAATAAGTATTGAACACGTCATCATTTTTCTCAGTAAATATATTTCCAAAGGTGCTATTGACATGAAATTTTCACCAGATGTTGGTAACAACCCAAGTAAGCCATACATACAAAGAAACAAACAAAAATAAGTTCAGAAATTAAGTTATGTGTAATAATGTGAAATGACACAGGGAAAAAGTATTGAACACATGAAGAAAGGGAGGTGCAAAAAGGCATGGAAAGCCAAGACAACTGCTGAAAACTTACAGTAATTAAAAAGCAATCCAGCCCCCTGTTAGTGGAAATTAATAACAGCTGGTTCAGTCCCAAATGATGGCCTACAAAAAGGTCTCATTGCTAAGGTGTCACACAAGACACATCTCATGATGGGTAAAAGCAAAGAGCTGTCTCAAGACCTTCGCAACCTAATTGTTCCAACACATAATGATGGCATTGGTTATAGGCGCCATTCTAATCTTCTGAATGGTCCAGTGAGCGCTGTTGGGGCCATAATACGGAAGTGGAAAGACAATAATTTCACCATAAATTTGCCTCGACCAGTGCTCCTCGCAAGATTTCTGATAGAGGAGTGAAAAGAATAATCAGAAGAGTTATATGAGGTCAGCTTTGCCAGACTTCGGCGCTGCCTGTGCAATTACTCACCCATCATAAATGTTAAATTAATCCTACTGAAACAATCCTTAAGGATTTAATTGGCAAGAAAAAATAACTAATTTCACAAGTAACAGACGTGATATTGGAGCCATTATCCAAGGCTTTGAGAATAACCAACTACATTACATGCTTAAAATATGCAAAACTTACGCTTCAAATGCGCTGAACTCCAGTGTCAAGCGTGTCGGCAAGCCATCAGGATCTCCTGCAATATATCACAAAACATCTGCATTATATCACTGCTTAAAGGTGCATTACGTATTCTCAGTCACTTTCGGCTGTGGAATGAACAAATTAATCATCTGTGGCACAGTATTGCTACGGCATCTGTAATTCAACACTTTTGCATGATGTGTCAGTATAAATCCAAGAGAAAATGCCAGATTGGTTGTTTGGGAAGTGTAAGTGAAACACAAAGGTGTTCAGAAAAGCACACTACTAATCTATTAATATTTCCTGCGGTGTTCAGCATGTAGATTGTGTGCAGAATGTATATGTTTTTTATGCATGCTAAGCTGCACGATTGACCATTAAAAGATCGCGATCTGGATTCAAACACACACATGATCTTATTCCTAAATAACAGTGATTTGGCTCTGTCTATTAAAGCTTTGATAAGTCGGATCACAGTGAACATTCAGATCTTCTGATCCAGAGAGAGCCGTTGTCATTTCAACACACAGTTTCATTAATTTTGTCTTACAATCATTCAGATTATCACAGAAGTACTGAGAGAAAAGTTTATAGTTCAGATATAAACACTGATGTCTACGGTAGAGATCAAAAATAAATTTACATCGTTACACCAGTAGGTGGCGACAAGTGACTGATAACATTTTTATTGTCATTGAATCATTCATTCAAGAGATTTGTTCAAAAACGCTGATTCATCCAGTAATGAAACAAGTGAAGACTTTATGGGCCCTATTTTAACGATCTGAAACGCAAGTAACTTTGTGGGCGGATCTCGGCGCTGTTGCTATTATACCGGCGGGATAAATGACTCTTGCGCCCGACGCAAATCTAAAATGTGTTGGTCTGAAGTCGCTTCATTACTCATAGGTGTGGTTTGGGCGTAACGTGAAATAAACCAATCAGAGCGTCATCTCACATTCCCTTTAAGAGCAGGCGCGCTTGTTCCATGGCGGATTGCTATTATAACAGCGGATTTGCCAGGAGCGGTTCACAGCCGAGGAGACCGGCGTTCTCGTCAGGGCCGTAAAACACAGAGAAGTGACATTGGGGATGGAGAAACACACCCAGATTAGCTTCGCTTAAACAGGCGTATGATAATTTGGGTAAATGTGTAAGCTAGATTTATGCCTATTTGTCCACATCTTCATGGACACAACAATGATTTCCCTCGTGTGGAATATTTTTCCTTGTAATAATGTATGGTTTGCAAAAATGTGAACTGCGTCTGTGTAGATGACCTAGAAACCTGGGTGTGCTCTTTGATACCAATCTTTCATTTGAAAGTCACGTGTCTAGTATCTGTAAAACCGCATTTTTCCATCTTAAAAATATATCTAAATTACGCCATATGCTCTCTTTGACAAATGCAGAACAATTAGTTCATGCGTTCATGACCTCAAGGCTAGATTATTGTAATGCTCTACTGGGTGGTTGCCCTACACGCTTAATAAACAAACTACAGCTGGTTCAAAACGGAGCAGCTCGAGTTCTTACCAGAACCAGGAAGTATGACCATATTAGCCCGGTTCTGTCAACACTGCACTGGCTCCCTATTAAACATTGTATACATTTTAAAATATTGCTGATCACTTACAAAGCACTAAATGGTTTAGCAACACAACACTTGAGTGAGCTCTTAACACAGTTTAGTCCTTCACGTCTATTGCGATCTCAAAATTCCGGCCAGTTGATAATACCTAGAATATCAAAATCGACTGCTGGCGGTAGATCCTTTTCCTATTTAGCACCAAAACTCTGGAACAGCCTTCCTACCATTGTCCGGGAAGCAGACACACTCTGTCAGTTCAAAGCTAGATTAAAGACACATCTCTTTGACCTAGCATTCACATAACACATTATAGACTTCTATAATTCAATGTTATGCTGCATAGATTAGGTCAGCCGGAACTGGGAACACTTCCCATAAATCCTGACGTACTCGTTACATCATGAGAAGAATGGCGTCTACGCTAATTTTAGTGTCTTTGTTTATCCCGAGGTTTTCCCGCAGCCTGCCGGATCCAGGCCGTATCCAGATCTGATGAAGGACCTTCGCCTGGACCGATGACAACGCAGTGCTGAAGTGCCAGCTAGTCTCTCCCTATGGAGGATCCCTTTATCACTCTACAGATAAAGTGTTGTCGGGAAACTCAATTTGCGTATCTACCCCGAATTGATGAAATAAAATAAAATAAAATTCTGTATCAAAAATTATAAGGAAACGCCAGTACTTTGTTAAGGCTTGGTTTGTAGGGAATTCCAAACCTGCGCACATATATTCAAACGCACATAACTATAGAACCAATTCTTGATGCGCATGTGAACGCCATCAGCGTTTCTCACAGGTTCACGTTTAAAGTCTGTGTAGAGAGAATGGTGTCGTCTTAGCGGCCCCTAATTTAATAACAAATGATCATTGCGATGGAAGCGAATCAATCAAAACTAACTTTAGCTGGAAAATAACTTTATTAAAGAACCGCTATAAAGCCAAAACAATCTCTGTTACCTTAAATTATACGTTTATCTCTGTAAAGCTGCTTTGAAACAATCTACATTGTTAAAAGCGCTATATAAATGAAGATGACTTGACATGAGAGAAGCAAAGTGTGTGTGTGTTGTGCACACGCTACGTTATGGCCAAGCATGCGCCCTTAAAACAGCATCTGAATAACGCGCACTGACTTTAGACGAGGTTTCTCCTGGTCTGTGGAGGAATTGTTTTCTGAAACTGCAAAATAGCACCAGGGAACGTTTGCGCCGGAACACGCCTCCTCTCTTCGCTGAACCGCCCCCGGGAGCGCAAGTTCATTCCCTAATTTACCGACGTGCGTCTGTGGAGGGAAAAGTCTGCTGTGCGTCGGGTGCAAAATAGGAATGAAACATGCGTCGCTGTACAGAGTCAATTACGCTGGGTGCAAGATAGGACCCTGTGAGTCATTGAATCATTCATTCAAATTGATTAAAAAAAATTAAATGTTTTAAATAGACTTTAAATAGACAATTAACATTTTATCAGAACATTTAGTAAATTACGTTGTTTTGTTTAGTTCAGAACCACAAAAAAAGTGTGATTCTCAATTTATCCAGAATCGTGCAGCTCTAATCCCTGAATGACCTTCTGCATTTATCAAAACCACACTATCGCTCCATCTTAAACACAGCTGATGTTTTCAGAAAGGAATCTGCTTGTTTCCGGGTCCAAACGCTCTTTCAGACGCCAGAAACAAACAGCAAACGTTGCTAATACACACTCACTGTGTGCTGTAATACAACCACAATATATCATCATCCTAACCTTTAACTCCATACCAAAATCTCAGATAGCCAGACAGTGACTCATCTTTTATGAATCTTTCAAATGTTTATTTCTGCGACGCTGTGAGAGACTGTAGTGTAAACCGAGTTTTAATAAGCTTGGACCCAGAAACTGTATTCCTTACATCAGTAAGTCACCATGAAATCAACATTGACAGTTCTCGTTATTATATGGAATATTGCAGTGTTTATTATAAATGATTTATCAGTGCACATCATTATTGTTTTAAAGTCCCCCTGTGGTCAACAATTTCATCCCTTAAAACTCATCTTTGATCATCAAAATGACATATTTAAATGTTTTTTCCCTTAAAGGGGTCATATAATGCCATTTTTGTACAAGCTAATATGATTCTTTAGGTTCTAAATTAAAAGTTTGTAATATACTTTAATTAAAAATTCTAATTAGTATTGTAAGAAAACACTCATTTTACCTGGTCAAAAACAGCTCTGTTTTCAGCACGCCGTTTAAGTGCATGTGTCTTTAAATGATAATGAGCTCTGCTGACCCCGCCCCTCTGTTCTGTGCGTACACCGTTTGTAACACAATAACACAATAATCATAACGCGTTGTTCATTATAAACGTGGGATTATGAATTATATTGAGAACGTCGTACATAGAAAACATGCCATAATGTACCCTGAGTGTAAACAGCCGCATTCATCGTGAAGCGTGCAAGCGATTTGCAAAGATCAGTACAAATATTAATATAAAGGTTAATAAAACGTTACACTCACTTCTTCTTCTGGAGGTTCAGCAGGAACACGAATAGTTGGTATCGATCCTTTTTTCAGGAGCAGCTTCTTAGCAAAACCAGCTTTACTGACCCTCGTTTGTTAATCAGTCTGGTGAAATGATTTGCGCAAACATGAAACAATTGACGTTGATCGTGGGGAATATTCCCTTCGAAAACAAACTCAGCCACTGCGTCTTCAGCGGTTCGGATTCAGGAACATCAAAATGATGCTGTGTTCCTTATTACACCCAAGAACAGAACACCACAATCGCTTAGACGCCATTCTGCTCATAGACAGTGCTCCAGCGTATCAACAATGACGCGCGGACTATGATGATTGACAGCTCGCTCACGAGCGAGGACGGGACTGTGTTGAAACGCTGCTGTCAATCACAAATCGTGGGAGGGGCGCCCGACCGTGTGACGTCACTAGGTCGAACGGCTTGATTTTAGAGATTGGAAAACATATAAGGAGATTAAAAAAAAAACACTGGATGGATTTTTATCATTTTATGATGGTTGTGTACAGGCACTGCCAACACACATTTCAGTACAATCAACTTGTAAAAGTGCATGTACCATTATATGACCCCTTTAAAAAAAATGCCTTAAAATATCTTGAATGTAACTCGACACCCTCGCCTCATTTAGTATGCGCAGTTCTATGAATATGCAAATGAGCCCCGCCTCCACTCACTCAGCTCAGAGATCCACTGGTTGACGATCACACGTTGATCTGATTGGTTACAAGGTAGTTTGTGACGTCAGAAACACCAGCGATTTCAAAGCGTGTTTTTGAGACTGTCTTTGGTTCACTGCAGTTTTAAGGAGGAAATACTCAGCAATGCTGTCGACTTATGAATTTACACATGGTGTGTCTTAAAGCAGATTAAAAACACCACATAGACACATAAACAACATTAAAAGCTGGATTTTCATCTATAAAATTCTTTTCATCATTAAATTTGAAATTCGATTATGAGAAAGGTTTCTACATTATTACTAAAACAAAACACCTATTTCACCATACAAACATTATTTATTATTTTTTATACAGCAGTTAGTTCTAGTTCTCGACTCTGATTGGCTGAGAGTCTTATCTAGCCGAGCGATATACTACTAATATCACACGGAAACCGTCTCACAGTGTGTATCACTCCGCATGTTTCTGCCGGATCTACACTGGCAGCATTTCTCACAGAAAGCGTCAATGGTGGAGGAGAAAACTCACTGTATTTTTTCAAATACTACCGTTATCGTGCCACATAATGGAGTTTTTTAGGCGAGAATGCAGTTGTTTAGACCTCATATGCAATTTTAGTTGCTTTCAGAGATGCGAGCTCCAGCACATTAGCGCTCATATACTTCAGATTGATTTTCGTCTAAGTGGAAGCTCTCTTGGCTGCATATCAGGCTCATAATTATATGGCTGAGGTCCGTCCTACGAGTAAACATGAACAATTTCCTCAGTGTCCGAACTATCATTGCGATCCATTGCTTTCGTATTTTGGTATTGTTTGCGGAAGTAAAATTCTCACCAAAACGACTCCAGAAGCCTTAATAGCGTATTTATAAGTATATATTTAAAGACAATCTAGTTCATTGACTCACTGGGGGCTCTAAGCTGCAATATGCCCGTTAAAGCACATTAAACACACCACACAGACACATAAACACCATTAAAAGCTGGATTTTCACCACAGGGGGACTTTAAATTCATGTTCCCTCATAATCTTCAATCAGAATAAGTTCCTCTTGCAGCATCTCTTCTCTTCTCTGATGATGTGGGCGGGGCTTTAACCTGTCACTCACATGAGATCAGCCAATAGCAAACCACAACCAGCCAATCAATTCCCCACAGACACAATCAAGCCCCGCCCACATTTGTTCTTGTTCCAGAAGCGTTTCTCTCAGATATACGACACAATAGAGAAGAAAAGACCAGCGAAACCTCCCACACTCACCGTTATAGTAATAGCCTTTGATGTTTTTGGGGCTTTCGTCTAAGTGGTAGTCGTTGAGCTTCTTCTGGGTGAGTTGATGCCAGAATCCGGCCTCCAGGGCGCTGGAGAACGGGGAAAACTGCAGTTTCGGGGCGGCCGTCGATCCAGCTGCCATCAGGACTGATGTTTGATTCTTCACACACTGCCATAAGAGACAAGACGCAGGGAAATGAGACTGAATAATGCACATACAAATATTCTGCCCTGATTTGAAATATATATATTTATTATAATAAAACAAAAGTCCCCCTGTGGTGAAGATCCAGCTTTTAATGTTGTTTATGTGTCTATGTGGTGTTTTTAATCTGCTTTAAGACAAACCATGTGTACATTCATAAGTCGACACCATTGCTGAGTATTTTCTCCTTAAAATTGCAGTGAATGTTTTTCACTAAACATTTTAATATGTCATTTTGGTGATCACAGATGAGTTTTAAGGGATAAAATTATTAACTATAGAGGGGGACTTTAAGGACAAGATTCTAATGTACAGTGATAGCATGACAAGAATATATTGGATACATCAAAATAAAATAAAGTAAAATATACTCTTAAAATATGATCCTCAATTCTCTTAGCCTGATATTATTTTCTTATAATAACACATTTAAATTCCTGTTAGATTCGAAATGTGGAAGTAATGAAAAAGTAGTTCCCATTTTCTCACTTCAACAGGCTTGTCTGTCTATATGAATAAGACATTTAATGTTGTACTAATCTGACAACACGTCTATACAACTTGTCAACATAATAAAAGTACATTCAGAGTTCTTTAGTATTGTAATGTCAGTAAATACTGTCTGCTTCGTTAAAAAGCATTGCGTCTCTTTCAGTGTGTGTTTGTTTGTTTGTTTTAACACACTGCAGTAAACAGCACGATATTTGACATATATGATCTGTGACAATTATTGTCATGTAAATGATAAACACAGAGTAAAAGCAGCAACTAATACATAGCATGGAAACATCACTTACCAGACAAACACTTCCTGGTTGATGTCATGTGATCACGGTCATCCCACACGCATGCGCAGTTGGTTTGTTTTGGTATTGCAAAAGAGCTTACAAATGACTTAACGTTTATTTAATAATACGCAAATCGACAGCATTAAATACGTGGTGCAGTTTTCGCTGGTGTAACGACCTTGAAATGCTTTATCTTCAACATTTTGACATCTTTAAAACAATGCTCAGTGTTTAACCGAAGAACAATGTTAGCAGACACGCTTTTCTGCTAAATGTTTCAAAGCGTCATATTATCCCGCATTTATAAACAATGAGAAAATGTAGGCGAATAACGTTACGAGCTGCTTACACACGCTTTAGATGACCGACAAACCTCTTAAGGAGAGTGTCCAAAAAGAGTCTTATGGTGCCAAAACCATCGAATAAAAGACAAAACCCCAAAACAAAAGGAAAACACAGACAAGTAGACAAGAAAACACGGACAGAAACTTATAAACGCTGTTCCGTTTCATTGTTAACCCTTTGAAAGATGAATGAGCTGGTTTGTCATGTGCACAGCAGACAGTGACCGAGCCAGAAAAACCAGCTGATGCCTCAGATCTACTGCCACACTGACTCAACAAGCTTTCCTCAGATCTGCTTTATAACAGCTCGTTTCCTTCGCCAAAGAAAAACATACAAAAGTATTTGCGGCATTTCCCCCTCCAAATTATGAGCTTACATCTTGCAATTTTGATAATATAAGAATTAGCCATTTTGATAAAATCAGAATTCTGATTTTATATCTCACAATTCTGACTTTTTTTATAGCTCTCAAATGCAAGGTACAAACTCGTAATCCTGGGCTTTATCCTTTGGAATTCTAAGCTCACATCTCGCAGAAACTCTTTCAAACAAGAGTTCACAAAACAAGAAAGCTTATAAAAACAATAAATATGTTGAAACTTTTTAAACTCGTGTAGCCTAACTGCCCTAATATTATATAGGCCACTGTACCACTTTTTATTCCAGTATTTATTTTAATTTTATATATTATAATTTGTTTTACATACATGTTCATTTTAAATTTTAGTTGTTATTCTTTGTTTTGCATAATCTGAACTGTACCACAGTGCCTTGTATTTGTCTTGTACTTTTTGCATTCTTGTCTAGGCTAAATAAAAAATAAAAAAGTTCACATCTCACAATTCTGTCTTTTTCCCCGTCATGGAATAACAAGATAAAAAAATATATGATTTGTGACTTTTTTCTCGTAATTGTGAGTTTACATCTTGCAATCCTGACTTTTTCTCTGAATGTTAATTAACATCTCTCAATTCAGATTTATTTTTTCCTCCGAATTTTGAGTTTACATCTCGCAATCCGTACTTTTTTGGGGGGGAATTTTGAGTTGACATCTTGCAATTCAGATTTTTTATTTTCTTATGAGTTTATATCGTGCAAATTTGTCTTTTTTTTCTGGATTCTGAGTTTACATTTCGCAATTCTGATTTTTTTCCCCCTCAGAATTGTGAGTTTATGTAGTGCATTGTTTTTTTATTTTGAGTTTACGTCTTACAAGTTTTACTTTTTGAGTTTAAATCTTAGCTATATCTCACAACTGCAAGAAAACAGTCAGAATTGTGAAATAAAAAGTCAAAATGACCTTTTTCTTATTGCGTGGCAGAGACAAGCTTCCATGCTTCAGTCTCAGTGGAGACGAGCAGCGTCCAGCTTCTGTAGAGTTCATCAGGCTGTGATTATTATTAACTCCTAGGCTAATCTAAACGAGATGTGAATCCAGAAATTCAAATCACTTTTAGTGTAATGCTTTTGCAATGGAAGACAATCATCCAGGAATGTGGGATCACAAATAAATGATACAGATATGAAACTGTCAGTGTGAAGTTATCATTCTTAAACATTGCATGTTCACATTTAAAGAAATTTCTCAACTGGAAATGTTTCAATATTTCAATAAAGCAGTCTTTAGCACAAGATATAAAGTATGTTAATAATGTATAAACACAAGCTCATCTATCCAGTAAAGTCACACTTAAAAAAAAAGACAATAACCTTGCAGATCAAATAATACTTTTTAATGAATATTTCATAATATATATATATACACTATATAATAATAATGGAAATGTGTAATTTTTAATTGTTTAGGCGTCCAATATCTGTACATCACTGCACACACTTCTTGATTTTTGTTTCCATTATTTTAACGATTTATAAAAGTTGAATGACTGTCTCAGATTTCTGCGTGAAGTTTAAAGGTTGTTCAACGGGGACATAAGCTGTTTTCTGTGAATGTGTAGATTCAATCAGATTCAGATTCATTAGCCGCTACAGCGAAATAACTGGAAAAATATCCAAATGTCGCCTAAATAATAAAAAAAGAAATAATAATGAAATGTAAATGAATTAGTAAGATGATCATAATTTTTCAGTATTATACACACTGTGAGTATATTTTAGCACCGTTTATCCTCTGCTTTTGAGGTTTAGCAGAAACAGTGATGGACTTAATAAGCTTAATAGGTTCAGTTGATAGGAATTAAATTGCATTATATATCTAATGGACCTCATTTCCCATGTAAACTCCTACACAGACCTCAGAGAGCTGAATGCAGCAAGCATTTCTCCCAATAAAGATCCGCAATATTGGAAATAAAAGACATTCTACTTTAAAGAAAAGATTTTTATGGAAAGACCGGCAGTTTTGTTCAACCAATCATGAGGTTTAACAGAAAGTGACAGGCCCTATTGAGGGCTGGCAATGCGAACTGTTAGAAAAAAATGAAATATGAAAGAGACTAAGCATTGCAATTATTACTTGCATGTATAGGATAATTGCTTTCCCATAACTTGAAGCCTTTTAGTCCATTTGTATGTGATATAGAGGCAGTTTCACATGACCGTCTTACATTGTTCATCAACCAGAGGCATACATGTCTAAAAAAAGGTATAAAAAGGTTTAATGTCTTCACATTTTGCAGTTTAATCAAATAATGAGTTACATTAGATGTTGCAGTTCTGTTTAAATCATCACTCTGTCCATCATTTAAGTACTTTTTTTTATTAAAACAAAGATGAGTTGAAATGCATTGCACTGTAAATCAACCAGGAGTTCCATGAATACAGGAAATTTGTGGATATATACATAACATAGACCATCCTTTAGGTCGCACGCCATTCCCAACACACTTCATTATGGAATTCCACCTGTATGTATTTCCCAGCTCTATGAGGATAGTGTGCATTAGTGCCTGACCAAACTAGATTTAATTAAACTCCCTGTTAAATATGTATGCACTGCACATGCTACTGAAACATAATTAATGTCAGGGCATTTCCAGACAATATTCTACATTAAAGGTGTCCTAATATGTCCTTTCATGAAGTCTTAATGTTGTTTCCGGCTCTACTAGAACAGGTTTTCCTGCTTGAATGTTGATTATTCTCCTCATATTCTGCATTGTTGCGGCTCCTCTCTTCCCAGTCTGTCAGTAACGCTCTGTTTACTTCCTGTCTCTATGAAGCCCCTCCTTCTGAAAAGCACACTGTGCTCTGATTGGTCGGCTGGAGCAGTGTGTTGTGATTTGGCCGAGCACTTCGAGTGTGTTTGTGAAATGTCCCGCCCCTTACCATAACCACCAGTTTAACACACTACTAACTAACTCACCCAGGCCCCGCCCCTTTATTTTGCGCATGAATTATGCAAATGAGGAAGAAACTCAAGACTACACTGGAGGCGTTTCAGGCGTTCAGAAACACTGACACTGATATAGAGATGGTTGTTTTAATGAGCAACATGGTGCTTCAATACAACCAGTTTTAAAACACTGTATTGAAAACGTTTTAAATGTAATCTGATGCAGATTGCAGACGTGTCAAGCTGACACTCAGCAATAAATAACAAAATGGTAACACTTTACAATAATGATCATTAGTGAACTACAGTACATTAGTTAATGAACTGCACTTACACAGCATTCATTAATCTTTATGTTATTTTCAACATTTACTAATACTTTATTAAAATCTTGTAAACATTAGTTAATGCACCGTGAACTAACATGAACAAACAATGAACAGCTGTATTTGTATTAACTAACATTAACAAATACAGTAACAAAAGTATTGCTCATGGTTAGTTCGTATATTAAGTAATGAACCCTACTGTAAAGTGTTACCAATGAAATTGCTCTGTACTGACAAGATCACAAGCATGGCAGAACAACCGATGTACAAACATGTCACAAATGGATCAGATCTCCTTATCTATCAATATAAAAAATCTTTTTGAACACCCTTTTGAAGTTTTCATTGCACAGTGGGTATATGAAGGGATTGAGAGTGGAGTTGATGTACCCAAGCCAAATGGTGAACATATGAAGGTCGTGATGCACACAGGTCTCGCACAAGGCCATGACCATGAACGTGATGAAGTACGGGATCCAACACACCATGAACACACCGATGATGAAGCCCAGTTGCCGGGCGGCTTTACGCTCCTTGCGGATCCGCATGCTATGGATGCTCTGCTTGGACTGTTCGCAGAACTTCTGCCATGTTTGTTTCGCGGGAAGCGAATCGTTGGCGTTTAGCGGCGGGCTGTTCTCGGCCCACGGTGACGGTGGGGATGGAGGCGTGTTATGAGTATAACTGTGAGTGTCCACCGTCTGCTCACCCTCACTGATGTTCCCCACGGAGTTTGGCACTAGCACATTGCAGTCATTCACATTCATGAAGGTTTCGGTGCTGTTCTCCGGCTGCAGAAAGGCGAGAGATAAAGATGGCGGGCATTCGGCGATCGTTTCCCCATCATTATCGATCTGAAATGAACTTTCAGGCTCTTGAAATTCGCTCTTTCTAATGCGTTTCGAAAGTCTGAACATCGGTTTCTTCTTGTAGCAACTCTTCCTCTTCGTCTCAGACAAGGAATCAGGGTTGTCGTCATTATTGTTTCTCGGCTGTTCAAGACTGTATTGATCCAGAAGACCCTCGTTTTGAGAATACGCCTGATTCTCTCTCTCCGAGGCTTTGGTTAACTTTAACTGAAGTCCGTTCGCCAGAGTGTCATCCGCTTCGGTTTTCACCATGGGACCGGCAAAGTTCTCCCACTCCCTGTAATGATCCCGGACCGCGATGAAAATCTGCGAGTAGAACAGAAGCATTAGAAACGAAGGGATGTAGAAGTTAAGAATGGCGGTCAGAACTTTAAACCACGTCACTAAGCGAAAGTCCGTGTCGCACTGGTTCTCCAGTTCAGGTTTCCGATCGACCCGGGCAAACATCCGCCAGCCGAGGATAGGAACGATCCAAGTCATTGAGAGAAGCCACGCACTGCAAATCAACAGTGTTGCTCTCCCTCGTGTCCGGTACTTCAGATACTGTAATGGGTGTCGTACGGATCGGTACCTGTCCAAGCAGAGGATGAACAAACTGAAAATGGACGCCGTGCTCGCAACATAATCCATGACTAACCAGAACTGGCAAATAACGTGACCAAGCTTCCACTCGTCCTCCAGAAGGTACACCAGATTCAAAGGCATGACTGTGGCCCCGACTATAAGGTCTGCTATCGACAGGCTGACGATGTAGAGATTCCCAACCGTGTGTAAAGTCCGTTCCTTTCTCACGGCGAACAGGACCAGCAGGTTCATGATGACCGTCAGGAGGGACAGTGTCCCGAGGAGGATCCCCAGCACCGCATTGTTCATGTGATGGTGGAACGGGACAGACGTGTTCGTGAGAGTCGTGACGTTGGGCTCGGGGGGTTCGTGAAGGATCCGCTTGACTTGGCTGTTCGTGGCGGCGAGTATCGTAGTGGGCTCCATTGGGCAGTCCGACGTGTCACATGACGTCAAAGTTGTGAGAAAGCACATAGTCCCTTTGGGTTTTAAAATTCATATCCAAATGGGAGTTTCTGGAAAACAAAACCAAAGAGAAAGAATCAAAGTAGTTCATTGAATTATTGTGCGCACACTCTTAATAATAAAGGGGTTTTCACAGCGATTTCACATTTTTGGTTCCTCAAAGAACTTTCCCCTGACAGCAACATAGGGCCTGTTTACACCTGGTCACTTCATGTGTTTACTCAGAACGGATAGCTATCCGATCGTGAAAAAAACAGGTGTAAACGCCCTCCGAAACGCATTCGAGACAGATTTAAATTCGATCGCTCACTCCACATCAGGAGTTGGTCTGACGAAACTACAGTAGTATAAATGCATCTGGTTGTTGAAACCACATATGTAAATTTTACTCCTTCCAAAATGTTAGAAAATAAACGTGTGAGAGCGTTTTATAGGCTCTATGACATGATATAGCCAGATATTACGGCGCTACCGCAACACACATCACCGCAGATTAATCTCTTCAGCCAATACGCAGACCACAAATAAAACAGAGTAAGTCGCAGACGCTCAAAACACAATCATCTTCATTAAACGTAGTGAGACTAAATGATCTTACAGGGCTGTTGACGCGCTCTCTCCTTTTGCGGTATTTGATCCTGAAATTAGCTGATGATCAATAAAATGCGGCTCATATCTCTTGCTTTCGCTGACGTGAAGTCTGTTAAATCTGCATATAGCGCGGGAATTGAAGATCGGATTTATATCCGTTTTGAAGAGACACTTTTATGAGGGCAAGTGTAAACAGAACCGTTTTAACAAATTGAATAGCTATCCCATCAGTAAAAACGCATGAAATGATCAGGTGTAAACAGGCCCAGAGTATGTCGGCCCAGATCCGGCCCACATCCACACGTACCAGATGTGGGCCGGATCTGTGCCGACACAATGTTGCTGTCTGGGTTCCTTGAACTATGTTTTTCTTAAGGGAGTTTCAGATCCTGGTGCGTTTTCTCCCTTAAAGGAATAGTTCACTTAAAAATGAAAATTCGGTCATCATTTTCTCACCCTCGACTTGTTTCAAACCTGTGTGAATTTCTTTCTTCTGCTATTCCTTTAAGGCATATATGAACACGGCAATCACACTCAGATCTGCACCAAAACAATCACTCCGAGATCGCCTGGACAAGGCCTGATCGAAAACAAACTCAAGGGCGTTTCGTTTGAGGTGAGAAAGCAATCCGACCCAACGGACCATCATAATTCATAACGGGAAATGTGTTCGCATGTGAGACGACAGCAACAGATAAAGTCACAACATGCTCGCGGTCGCAGAGCGAACTTGACGCAGAAGAAACTCCGACCAATTAGGGACTGTTTATACGACACCGCTTTCAACTAAAAACGTAAAACTTTTTATGTGTTTTGGCTGTTCATTTACACGACAACAGCGTTTTGGATGCATGAAAACGCAAACTTTGAAAACGGGTTTCAAAGTGCAAGTTTTTGAAAATGGTCTCCGTGTAAACAACAAAAAACGTAAGAGAACAGAGAATGTCTAATAAGGGGAGAAGTTCCACTCTCAGTAAACTTCCGGCTTCTGAACTGCAGTTCCACTCTGGCTCCACATGAGGGCGCTCACAGGACGAGTGCAGTTCCACTCTGGCTCCACATGAGGGCGCTCATAGGACGAGTGCAGTTCCACTCTGGCTCCATATGAGGGCGCTCACAGGACGAGTGCAGTTCCACTCTGGCTCCACATGAGGGCGCTCACAGGACGAGTGCAGTTCCACTCTGGCTCCATATGAGGGCGCTCACAGGACGAGTGCAGTTCCACTCTGGCTCCATATGAGGGCGCTCACAGGACGAGTGCAGTTCCACTCTGGCTCCATATGAGGGCGCTCACAGGACGAGTGCAGTTCCACTCTGGCTCCATATGAGGGCGCTCACAGGACGAGTGCAGTTCCACTCTGGCTCCATATGAGGGCGCTCACAGGACGAGTGCAGTTCCACTCTGGCTCCACATGAGGGCGCTCACAGGACGAGTGCAGTTCCACTCTGGCTCCATATGAGGGCGCTCACAGGACGAGTGCAGTTCCACTCTGGCTCCATATGAGGGCGCTCACAGGACGAGTGCAGTTCCACTCTGGCTCCATATGAGGGCGCTCACAGGACGAGTGCAGTTCCACTCTGGCTCCATATGAGGGCGCTCACAGGACGAGTGCAGTTCCACTCTGGCTCCACATGAGGGCGCTCACAGGACGAGTGCAGTTCCACTCTGGCTCCATATGAGGGCGCTCACAGGACGAGTGCAGTTCCACTCTGGCTCCACATGAGGGCGCTCATAGGACGAGTGCAGTTCCACTCTGGCTCCATATGAGGGCGCTCACAGGACGAGTGCAGTTCCACTCTGGCTCCACATGAGGGCGCTCACAGGACGAGTGCAGTTCCACTCTGGCTCCATATGAGGGCGCTCACAGGACGAGTGCAGTTCCACTCTGGCTCCACATGAGGGCGCTCATAGGACGAGTGCAGTTCCACTCTGGCTCCATATGAGGGCGCTCACAGGACGAGTGCAGTTCCACTCTGGCTCCACATGAGGGCGCTCACAGGACGAGTGCAGGATGAATGGAGGTCTATGGCGCTATACCCCTCAAAATCCACTTTTCTCAGGATATCATTTTTTGTAAAGTATTTTGAATGTTGTATTCGAAAGGAGATGCAAAGAAATTACACATTGCTGGGTGTTAGATTTTTTAGAGTCACTTATTTGCTTTAAAAAGTCTTTTAAAATGTCAATGACGTCACCCACATCGTACGACCAGAGATACTGCTTTACGGCAATCCTTCAGTCACTCTGGTGCTTTCAGCTCTGCACTTTCTTTTCTGAAAGAGACACATTTATCCGTCTAGCCCCATAGACTCCCATTCATTTTGCACTCATGGGCGATCGCCCCCAGTGGAGCTCTGGTGGAACTACAACCAACATTCGGTACAATAGGACTTAACAGGGAGTGGCCAGGCTCTCCGTAGACGGGCTCTGACACAAGTCTCTGAAGACGATGACGTCATGCTCATGCGTATTACGTGTTCAGTCTATAGTGTTTCATCGCCATCTACTGGCCTGTCTGCAGAATACAGCATTTTTAGACATTTTCGTGGATCCATGTGAATGGGGATCGTTTGACAATGGTGTCGTCTGTACGCAGAAAACTCAAAGGAAAACCTTCTCCGTTTTAAGCATATCGTTGTCGTGTAAACGTTCCTTAAGAGGAAAGTTTTACTCACACGTGATTTGCATAAACACAGTTTGGTATGCTTTGAAATGTTGCCAAACCAAGAAGAAAATGGAACACTGTATCAAAGTAAGTTTCAGAATGCATTTTAAAAAGTCTTGTGGAATGGAAAGATTCAACGGATGTTAAAGGTTCTTCATGGAACCATCAATGCCAATAAAGCACCTTTATTTTTAAGAGTATACTGTGCACTTATTAATGTGTGACTACACTGAGAGGAATGGTAATGATTTTATACAAATCGAAAAGCTAAAATGGCTTTTTCATCTAATAATTACAGATTATCCATTTTAAGGTGTACAATGAATGGAGACATCCAACTTTTTGATGGTGTCAGTGAGTCATACAATCCACATATCTGAAATGTCATGAGCTCACGACAGCAGAGGCAAGCAGGTTCATTAAGCAGCAGCTGAGACCACGAATGTTCAGAAATATGCGAGTCAAACAGTGTCTTGTTGCTAAGAGAGATGGTTTCGATCCATGCTTCACATGCCCTAGATCTTATCAAACCCTTCCCTGTGTCTTCTCTCGCCTCTCGTCTCAGGTTAGATCTGCGTTCTGTCTCTCTGGGAGTTTCGGCCGTCTACCCAATAAATGTGTTAGGTTATTGTTTTTGTAGTCAGGGCTATTCTTAACAAATTCATATTTCAGAACTGAGAACATAAAGTGCATGTTTGCACACATATAACACTTTCCATCTTTACTTTCATGTATCAGTGGCAAATTTTGATGAGAGAAACCAGTGCATAATGTGATTTAGATGCCTTTCTTATGCATAAATGTTTTCCCTGTAATTCCCAAACTCTATAATTTTCTTTCGTCCACAAGGAGAAAGCTGCTCTGAATAAGTGTGAATGAGTTTGATAGCAATGGCTGAATAAATTATCAATTATCTACTGTCTGATCCACATACCATGGCTTCAGAAAAACTGAAATATAGCACAAATGTAATTTTGGACGCCATTAATGCTGCTTTTTTTAGCTTGATCGCCATGTGATCACAGTTTACTGCTGTTTTACATAACAGAGCAGCATTTGTGTTTCACAAAATAAAGAAAGTCATGATTTTGTTTCATTTTTGGCTGAACTGTACCTTTAATGTTCACTTTAATCTGAATTTTATGTTTTGAAAATTAAAAACTCTTATGCTAAATTACCTATTTAACATTCATACAATAATGTTCTGTTGATGCATGAGGAAAAGCCTTTTTTAAACCTGAACACATCATGATACAAAACAGGTCATGAAGAACTGACATTAGGAAGAACTGATTTATCACCATCAATAAAAATTATTATATCTTCCCATCTCACAGTAGCCTATAGCAACACAAAAATCAAGCACTTTAGTCTGATTTAGACATAAACACACAATGCATGGCCAAGAACACACGCATACACCAAATATTTACGCTTTTCTGTAAACTTGAGAGCTTAAAGATTTACAGCGTTGCACTCGATTTCTGAAGATCATCCAAACACACTTATAATGATTCCTCGACGCGTAATGTAAAGGGAAGCCGCGCTAATGAAACACTTTACGAGGCGTAAAACTTACACGCGTTTACTAAATAGTTGTGCGTAAAATGTTTCTCTCTCTCCTTTTACTGACAGACCGTTATTTCTTTCTCATCGGATGAGGATTCAGTGAGGAAAACGACTTCAGTCCGACACCTGTGGAATGCGTGAATCTGTGCGCGTGAAGTCCAGTAATCCCATCAAAGCGCGCGCTGTGCGTACACTATTCACGAGAGCAAACAGCCTAGTCACTTTTACACATTCAGTTAGCTCTAAATGTAAATTAGGTAATTAGGAAACTTACCCTTCCGACTTGCAGTGAAATCTCGGCAGGAATGGGGTTTATCTCCAAAGATTTGGTGAACTGGACTCTGACTGACGCCTTACTGCTCTGAGGAGTCTAATGAATGTCTCATAGATGGACCGGTGAGACACACACACACACACACACACACACACACACACACACACACACACACACACACACACACACACACACACACACACACACACACACACACACTGAGTCACTGTGTGTGTGTCTGGTTCACTATCTTTGTGGGGACTCTCCATAGACGTAATGGTTCTTATACTGTACAAACTGTATATTCTATCCCCTTACACTAACACCATCACACAAAACTTGCTGCATAAAAAAAAAAAAAAATCACTATGTATGATTTATTAGCAGTTTTCCTCATGGAAATGTCCCAAAAAAGGACAAGGATTTCGGGTATTATCATTTTGGTGGGAACATTGTGTCCCCATAATACACTCTAAAAACTGCTGGGTTAAAAAATAACCCAACCTTAACCACACCGCTGGGTCACTATTGGACAGAACACGCGCTGGGTTGGTTTGACCCAAGTGCTGGGTTTTACCATTTAACCCATATTTCTGGGTCATTCATTTGACTCAACCAGTGGGTGAAATTAACCCTCTTGCTGGGTTAAGTCTTACTCATGTGCTGGGTTATTTCTTGTCTCATTGCCTTAATAAAATTAGTAACAAATATTTGTTATATTACGAATGTAAAATAATTATTATCTCTGTAATACAATAAACCAGAGAGGCCACAGTATATGTGATTTCAATCTTATTTAATTTTTTTTTAATTTTATACATTTCTTTAATACTTTTCGTTACTGAATACAAATGTTAATCAATGTCAAAGGTCTGACATGTCCCCCTCATTTCATCCCTGAGGCACAGAATGTGCTGCAATTCACCAGTCATCCCATTTTGTAAATATTCAACCATGTTGGTCCTCACAAGTCAAGTAGAGTCATCTTTAATTATATAGCACTTTTTACAATACATATTGTATCAAAGCAGCTTCACAGTAATACTGTAACACGAAAATAATACAACAAAGTTTGTTTCTAGATGAAAAATTGCGTCATTGTCCACCTTAAGGCAAATCAATAATATTGTTGAATATTAAATGTCCCCAACTAAGCAAGCCAAAAGCCAAGGCAACAGTGGCAAGGAACCAAAACTCCATCAGGAGACAGAATGGAGAAAAAAACCTTGGGAGAAACCAGGCTCAGTCGCTCAGTTCTCCCCTGGCCATCGAGCGAACAGTGTATGATTATGATTCAGGCAGCATTACAGGTCAGAGGTCAGATTGAATAAGAAAATTCAGAATATTTATCCAGTTCCATCTGGTTGGAAGTCGGAGTCATCACACCGGTATGGAGACGAGTTTGTTGAGGATCAGTCGTGTCGATGAGGCCTTCACAGGGCTAATGAGGCTGGCACTTCAGGGATGCGTCATGGATGGGTCCAGGCGCAGGTCCACCTTCTGATCTGGATACGGCCTGGATCCGGCTGACTTCAGTAAACTTTAGAATGAACAGAAAGACAAAAATTAGCATAGATGCCATTCTTCTTATTAAATAATGAGTACATCAGGTGTTATAGGAAAGTGTCCCCGGTTCCGGCTGACCTATGCAGCCTAATAATCATTTAACTGATTTGAATAATAGAAATGTATAATGTTCTATATGAATGCCAGGTAAAAGATATGCGTTTTAAACTGACAGAGTGAGTCTGCTTCCCAGACAATCACTTAGAGTGTTGCAATAAAACTGACATGCAAGTTAATTTTTTTTTGTGGAAGTATCAATTTATTATTGAATATGCAATTAAAATATTGCAAACATTAAATGACCAAATGTGAAAAACAAACAAAATGTGTATTCAGTATTTGCAAACTGAATTATAGTAATAGTAATAAAAGAGTAATTTGGACAAATATTATCAACATTAAGGCATTCAAATAAAACATTAGACTACTTTATTAAAAGTAAAATATTACTGTAATGTTGATAGTGTCTTTAACGTTAAAACTCACAAACCCACAAAGCTGCTCGTTAATCTCCTAACTGGCGCTGATGATCGCCTCGTTTAGATGTTACACACAATAAAATACTTCGGGTAGGCTATCGTAAGTTTGCATTTTTTAAGTTTTAAATATTGACGATCATTCGTTCAACTAAACGGGTTTACTTTTCTTCTCAAAACTGACGCCTGTCCATTTATTTCTCCTTTCCTCAGTCGCTGTTTATAAAGATTGCAAGTCATATCCTACATAATAAAAACTAGGCTATATCAAGCTCTTGAAAGCCTTTTTTGGCAGAAACGATGGTTCGAGACAGTACAGAAGACACACGCAGATTGTGCTGGAACTTACCTCAGTCACTTCTTCTGACGAGTATTTCTAAAACTACGCCAGCAGACTTTTCACTCACAACTCACTAGCTAACCTACATAAGAGACTCATTTGCCGCTGATTTTACGTGCGAGCCCTGTGAGGAAAGTGCGCGTATGGATTTCATACAAAAGCTTATCTCACTTTTAAATACGCAACGTCCACAATGAATAGGCCTACGATAATTACATGATGAATTTAGAATTTAAACTGCATATTTCAAAAAGGCTGCTGATATAGCTGGTTTAATTTCAACTAAGGATTTAACGTGGCATTTTGTCAAAAAAATTCTAACCGGCTAGCTGTGGCTATTTAATGTTTCACAGAAATAAATAGTTACCCCTCACACTTCCATATCAAAGACTGTATGTTGAACAGTGAAATTAGCTTGCTGCTACCACCACAACTTATTAAAAAATATAGGTAAACATTCATATTAACTTACCATAAAACAGCTGCCTGCTCCGAGTGGCGTGCTCCTCGAGTCAGAAGTGAAGAATCCAGAAAGTTCCGCAAAGAATGAAAAAAGTAACCAGTTGCTGGGTCAAAATAACCCAACCAGCGGTTTATTTGTGAATGACCCCCTTACAACTCATTTGACCCAGCATGATCAACCCAATTATGTGTTTACAGTACCCCAAACAGCCCAACTTTTTGACCCAGCACAATCAACCCAACAATTTGTTTACAGAAACAACCCAGCATTTTTTTGAGTGTAGAGAGAGAGAGAGAGAGAGAGAGAGAGAGAGAGAGAGAGAGAGAGAGAGAGAGAAATATATTATTTTCAATGACTTAAATATGACCTTTTATTTGTAATATAACAAGGACTCATATTTCAATGAGTTTACATTTCATCCTGTCACAATCATCAATAATAAAGAAACTGACTTAATCTTATATGTAAACTCAAATGTAACACAGAATGATATATATATATATATACACACACACACACACACACACACACACACACACACACACACACACACACACACACACACACACACACACACACACAGGTTTGGAACATGAGGGTGATTAAATGATAAATAAACTATTCACCAGTGAATAATACATTATTTCAGCATTATTTTCATAAAAACGCACATCTAATTCACATTTATAATGGCAAATAATATCATATATAATCACTGTATAACAATTTTACATTATGTAAATAAATGTCATGCACAGCCATAATCCAAAAAAATGATGCGATACTTAGAAAGACGATTAAATAACACGTAATAAACACAAGGAACAAAACAGCAATGATCACTAGATGTAATGATAACACAATCAATGGAACAGGGAACAGGTGCGACACTAATCGGGGACTACTAGAACACACTAGACAAGACAGAACTAAACATGTCTGTTACAGTATTTAGTCCTTTAAAAAAGACCATTTCTCACTAAAATTTGTAAGAAGCTCACTAAAATTTTTAATTTCTTGAATGAAAAAGCAGATGATGAGGAGACTTCTCAGTATTTCCAGCTCCAACTGGACATTAACTTGCCTCTCGAGCTTGTGTTTCAGCAGGATCATCAGGGCTAATGAACTGGATGTGTCTCTTGAACTGGATGTCTCATCTGTCAAGCATACTTGTGCCTTGATTGTACAACCTTTCATTCAAGAGCCGGAGACTGGACACCCTTATTACCTCTTGTGTATAGGACCCTATTACCCGTCAATGAACCAAATCAGACTCTAATTTGTTTGTGTGTAAGAGCATATAGCCTTCAAGAACCTTAATGATGAACTGTCATGCTTATTCACAACTAAATGAGAGTACATCACAATATAAAGTCAACATGAAATCAAAGTGGACCCAGGTGACTTTCTTAACACACATTGGTAATTATATAATAAATTGGAAATCATTGTTTGGGAGGATGAAAAGATGTGAAGAGTCCTTCTGGATATACTGCAAAGTGTGTCAAAGATAATGTATTTAAATAGCCTAATTTGCATAAAGAACAGAAGACCCTGTTTGGATGTTGCTAATCTGTATTGATAATCTATCAGAACCTCCAGAAATATCGTCAACTGATTCTCCATTTGACTATAAGAAGTGTTTCTGTATGCTAATTTAGCTCGAGGCTGGATCCTCCAACTTCGTCTTCAGTAAACTCTCTATCAATCGACAGAACTTCAACTTTGTCTCCTGATCTTCACTGAACATACTGGTCTCTTTATGTTGTTAAACTGTAATTCCACTATACATAAAAAGTCTGGTAATGTTTTAATCACTTGTTCCTTTAATCTGAGTGACTCTGACAAGAATCGAGGTTGAATGACATCACATATTTGAATAAATAAAATATGTATACACGGTTTGAGTGCTTGGATCTGATTTGTCCGAGCAGTGTTTTAAGTGTGATGATGTTTATTCCTGTACTGATGTTTATTCAATCACAACACTCGAACCAATCAGATTCAAGGACCCAAACTGTTGTATAAATATTATTATTCAAATATGTGTGGGAATTACAGTATCAACAGAAATTATTCATGTGGTTCCTACATGAAATGATTACGTTAACTTCATAATGAAATTTATTTGTGACAAAAGTTAAAGAATTGTATCGCATCATATCTTTTGAAAAAGCAGCAAAAATATTTGTATAAAAGTATATAATGCATCTGTTGTGCATTTAAAATATGCAAATATATTATTTTTATTTATTTAAATTATTATCAATCATACTGTCATGATCATGTGAAGTTTAGTTTCTGTATCCTTCTGTTTAGTTCCATGGTCATATTCTGTTATTTGTTTGTTTTTTTTCTGTCACCATTTGCCTGAGTTTTCGTTCAGAGTTTGTTATCATGGTTTCTGATTGAGTTATGCTCCTGTTTCTTGATCTTTGTTCGGTGTCGTCTATGCTAATGTGCAGAGTGTTTTCATTCTGCATCACACAGCATTCTTTGGATCTAAACTACACCCCCCATGACAGAACAGCAAACCGAAAGAGAGTAAAACAAAGAAGAAAAGTGAATATTCCCTGCTGTTTGCCAGCTCCTCCTTGAACAGCGGGATCATTCCCTGAGGACCATACAAAGAAAGTTTCTTTTCCAGGATCGCTCGTTTTGCATCTCTTGTGGAGTGTGTGCTGGTTCAGTGTGACTCTTTTCTCCATAGTGAGGACAGCGCCAGCCTTCTGGACCGAGAGCCCAGCCAGCTTCAGCCATGCCCACCACGAAGCATACGCCACCGATCCCACCATTAAGATCGAGCCAGAGCGATTGCCAGAATCCACGTTCGTCTCAGAGCCCGAGCCCATCGTGAGCCGTCACAGAGGGCATTTTAGTGAAGTTCAGTGCTACACTTTCGTCGCTGAGGGGCATTCAGTGAGCTGGGTATACTATCCATTGATAAGCTGTGAGACTCCAGTTTGACTCCACTGATTCTATCTAGTCCCAAGTCGTCTTCATCACTGGTTCAGCCACTTCCAAGTTGCCTTCCTTGCCAGTGGTTCAGTCCAGTTCCAAGTCTTCTTCGTCTCCATTGGTTCAGCCCAACTCCAAGTCTTCTTCGTCTCCATTGGTTCAGCCCAATTCGAAGTCTTCTTCGTCTCCACTGGTTCACCCCAACTCCAAGTCTTCTTCATCTCCACTGGTTCAGTCCAGTTCCAAGTCTTCTTCATCTCCATTGGTTCAGCCCAACTCCAAGTCTTCTTCGTCTCCACTGGTTCAGCCCAACTCCAAGTCTTCTTCGTCTCCATTGGTTCAGCCAAACTCCAAGTCTTCTTCGTCTCCATTGGTTCAGCCCAACTCCAAGTCTTCTTCGTCTCCATTGGTTCAGCCCAACTCCATGTCTTCTTCATCTCCACTGGTTCAGTCCAGTTCCAAGTCTTCTTCATCTCCATTGGTTCAGCCCAACTCCAAGTCTTCTTCGTCTCCACTGGTTCAGCCCAACTCCAAGTCTTCTTCGTCTCCACTGGTTCAGCCCAACTCCATGTCTTCTTCATCTCCATTGGTTCAGCCCAACTCGAAGTCTTCTTCGTCTCCACTGGTTCAGCCCAACTCCAAGTCTTCTTGGTCTCCACTGGTTCAGCCCAACTCGAAGTCTTCTTCTTCTCCTTTGGTTCAGCCCAACTCCAAGTCTTCTTCGTCTCCACTGGTTCAGCCCAACTCCAAGTCTTCTTCGTCTCCATTGGTTCAGCCAAACTCCAAGTCTTCTTCGTCTCCATTGGTTCAGCCCAACTCCAAGTCTTCTTCGTCTCCATTGGTTCAGCCAAACTCCAAGTCTTCTTCGTCTCCATTGGTTCAGCCCAACTCCAAGTCTTCTTCGTCTCCATTGGTTCAGCCAAACTCCAAGTCTTCTTCGTCTCTATTGGTTCAGCCCAACTCCAAGTCTTCTTCGTCTCCATTGGTTCAGCCCAACTCCAAGTCTTCTTCGTCTCTATTGGTTCAGCCAAACTCCAAGTCTTCTTCGTCTCCATTGGTTCAGCCCAACTCCAAGTCTTCTTCGTCTCCATTGGTTCAGCCCAACTCCAAGTCTTCTTCGTCTCTATTGGTTCAGCCCAACTCCAAGTCTTCTTCGTCTCCATTGGTTCAGCCCAACTCCATGTCTTCTTCATCTCCATTGGTTCAGCCCAACTCAAAGTCTTCTACGTCTCCACTGGTTCAGCCCAACTCCAAGTCTTCTTCATCTCCACTGGTTCAGCCCAACTCCAAGTCTTCTTCGTCTCCATTGGTTCAGCCCAACTCCAAGTCTTCTTCAACTCCACTGGTGTAGTCCAGTTCCAAGTCTTCTTCATCTCCATTGGTTCAGCCCAACTCCAAGTCTTCTTCGTCTCCACTGGTTCAGCCCAACTCCAAGTCTTCTTCGTCTCCACTGGTTCAGCCAAACTCCAAGTCTTCTTCATCTCCATTGGTTCAGCCCAACTCCAAGTCTACTTCATCTCCATTGGTTCAGCCCAACTCCAAGTCTTCTTCATCTCCATTGGTTCAGCCCAACTCCAAGTCTTCTTCATCTCCATTGGTTCAGCCCAACTCCATGTCTTCTTCATCTCCACTGGTTCAGCCCAACTCCAAGTCTTCTTCGTCTCCACTGGTTCAGCCCAACTACAAGTCTACTTCATCTCCATTGGTTCAGCCCAACTCCAAGTCTACTTCATCTCCATTGGTTCAGCCCAACTCGAAGTCTTCTTCATCTCCATTGGTTCAGCCCAACTCTAAGTCTACTTCATCTCCATTGGTTCAGCCCAACTCCAAGTCTTCTTCGTCTCCACTGGTTCAGCCCAACTCCAAGTCTTCTTCATCTCCACTGGTTCAGTCCAGTTCCAAGTCTTCTTCATCTCCATTGGTTCAGCCCAACTCAAAGTCTTCTTCATCTCCACTGGTTCAGCCCAACTCCAAGTCTTCTTCATCTCCATTGGTTCAGCCCATCTCAAAGTCTTCTTCATCTCCATTGGTTCAGCCCAACTCCAAGTCTTCTTCATCTCCATTGGTTCAGCCCAACTCCAAGTCTTCTTCATCTCCACTGGTTCAGTCCAGTTCCAAGTCTTCTTCATCTCCATTGGTTCAGCCCAACTCAAAGTCTTCTTCATCTCCACTGGTTCAGCCCAACTCCAAGTCTTCTTCGTCTCCACTGGTTCAGCCCAACTCCAAGTCTTCTTCATCTCCATTGGTTCAGCCCAACTCCAAGTCTTCTTCATCTCCACTGGTTCAGTCCAGTTCCAAGTCTTCTTCGTCTCCACTGGTTCAGCCCAACTCAAAGTCTTCTTCATCTCCATTGGTTCAGCCCAACTCCAAGTCTTCTTCATCTCCATTGGTTCAGCCCAACTCCAAGTCTTCTTCGTCTCCACTGGTTCAGTCCAGTTCCAAGTCTTCTTCGTCTCCACTGGTTCAGCCCAACTCCAAGTCTTCTTCGTCTCCATTGGTTCAGCCCAACTCCAAGTCTTCTTCATCTCCATTGGTTCAGTCCAGTTCCAAGTCTTCTTCTTCTCCAATGGGTCAGTCCAGTTCCAAGTCTTCTTCGTTCAACCCAACTACAGGTCTTCTTCCCTGCCACTGTCCTCCTCTTCCTCCTCCTTCCAGTTCCTCGGCCTCACGTCTGTGGTTCTGCCGAGATTCTTGGATCTGCCTTGGGATTCTCGGTTGTTGCCGTCAGTCTTGGTCTTATTCCTTGGTCTTGAGAGCACTAAATGAATTAATAAATGACTGTTTTGATGTTCAATATGAAAATAAATGTAATTAGATTAATTTATAATAATATATGTGTAATTGTAGCTGTTTTTCACACAGTTTAACCATGCAGTTATATCGATGAACTCCTGCTGTAATCCATGTTCTTTCCCAGAACACTGCCATCAAATGCAAAACAACATCTCCTTGTGTTCCAAGAAAAAAGATGGTATCAAAGAAAGTCACAGGTTTAGAACATGTTTGGATGAATTATCCAAAATAATAATAATGATAATAATAATAACAAAACAAACAAGAAAACTAACTCTGTTCATAGTCTGTGCTGTGATAGACTCTCCTGCTCATTGTAAGTCAATCCTGCAATTAAAATGCATAAGAATATGTAGTAGTTGAATTATTATTTTATTTTTTATTAATTAATTAATTTTATTTTTTGCAATAGCAACATACCAATTTTCTATAGCGTCTATTGTGAAGTGATTCGTAACCAATGGAAGTCTTTACAAAGACGTTATTACCTTTGAAAATGACAATCAAGGATAATAACGTCTTCAGAAGAAGAGCTGGAGGAAGTGTCTAGGGAGAGGGAAGTCTGGGCATCTCTGCTTAGACTGCTGCCCCCGCGACACGGCCCCGGATAAGTGGAAGAAGATGGATGGATGGATGGATGGATGACAATCAATTCCAATTCCAAGAGAAAGTGTTTGAATTGTTCATAGTGTACAACAGCATCATATAACCCGATAACACCATCATCAGCGACTCATGACCCCACCACACATCTGGCTGACACTTATAATTGCTCTGTTCCACTAGTGACCCTGTGTAGGCCTTTTAATGCATCACAGCATGATGCCTGTTCCAGCATAATCATAGGACACATTTATGAGATTTCCAGCTGGTTTGTAGCCTGGTAATACCAAACTCTGCTACTTCGCTTTGCTTCGTAGACAGAGTCTGGCATGGCATAATAGAGAAGTGTTTTCTCTCTCGCGGGGGTCGCTTGTCTGAAGTTTAAAATCATTGGTTGCCCGTTAGCCAATCACATGACGTTTGGTTAGGCGTGTGTTATGCGCATGCTCAGCCGCATTTAACTTCCACTGTAAACACATGTATGATGCGAAAACAAAACCATCGAGCGAAATACTGGAGTGAACATGGCTGTGAACGACTTTTGCAGATTATGTGAAGTAAATCTACGCATCCACGGTACAATCAGCATCTACGTCACGGCTCTCAGCCCGCCCTCTGTTCGTTGATTGGCCCGGCCGTCCGAAGGCCGCTGGAAAACTGAATGATAGGCTGCTATCTCAGACTGACTACAGAAGAGAAATGAAATTGAGCGGAAGTAGGAAGTCTGACGTAGTCAGGCTTGCTGGTTTGAAGGGCCGCATCAAATGTATTCTTCATGCAATCCTAAAATGCACTGTGCTGCGTTCAGTCCAAGTCACTAGAAATACTGAGTACAAGTAGACTTGTCTCGAGCCAGAACTTCAGAAGGTTTGGACTCCATTACATCTTTCATATACCAATGTAACACAACCAATCACAGTTGTTCATTTTGTTCAGCATCATATTTAGGGGTGTGAAATGTAAAATGTATGTCCCTACAATAATAGACTGGCATGTAAATCTTTTAAAAGACATATTTTAAAGAGTCTATGCCACAAACTTCACATACTTTTGAAAATCCAGAGTTTAGTTGATCCTGAGAAGAGCTCATTTTCACAGATATAAACACAATGGCTTTCTTCTTCCACGAGGGGGTTTGGCATCTCAGCGGGTTTGTTTCCAGGCAGAACGTTAAAAAACATGACACGCACGTCACGCATATGAAAATAATTGAAGAAATGATTCAACCCAATCTCACGGGAAAATTTAACTATTTTGTGAGGTGGTGAATTTCATATGAATTCATACAATGTGAATTATGTACAATTTAAAATAAATAAATAAATAAGCATGAAGCACCCTAAAACATAACTGGAGTGTAAGCAGATCATACAAACAAATGAGATCATGAATTTACCAAAATGTAAAAATGGTTGTGAATTGACATGAGATTGTGTTGAATGATCAATGACCCTGATTCGTTTCAAATGTCGAGGTCTGTGAGTGCTGTGTATTTATGTGATGTTGTCAAAGACGCATTTTGCTCTCTGTGATGTGCACATTTCTCAGCATATAATATATGAATTTAACAATACATAACGAGAATGATTTGCATAGTAGGTTTCTTAGTTCAAAAATGGTACAGTAGTAGTTGCAATGATGTGAGATTTGAGGGACAGCCCAGCTAACAGGGAACAGGGAACGCTCTCAGGACTCCGGCAACGTTCTTGCAAGTTTCTCTCAAAGTTGAAAAGAAAAATAATAACAATAGTAACAATAATCAAAATGTTTGTTCAAACGAGTCTTAAATGATGTTCTTTAAAGGTTAGTACAAAAACATTATTTATACATCTTTGTTTTTCTTAAATGTTTTAGTTGTTCAGTATCCTAACATTTTTAAATGTTGCTAATTGTTTCAGAACATTCAAAAGTAGCGTTTCAATATTGTTTGAAGAATGATAAAACGGAATGGTCCCTTAACCAAGAAAAACATTTAAAAAATTGATGTTTTGACATTCATAGAACATTTAGAAATAATGTTAGCTAGGAGATTGATGTTCACCAAAAAAAAGGTACAAAAGCTTTCACAAAAAAACAAAAGTGAACCTTTTTCACACCCCAGTGAAAGCTTTTGTACCTTTTTTTCTGAGAGTGAAGATATTTGTGAAGAATAAGATGAATTAAACTAAAAACAGTAATGCAAACTGTTGCCTTTATTGGTTTTGCAAGGTTTGTCAAGTCAGGTTGAACCTTGCGTGAACCCTTAAATACAAGATGTTTATGAGCAACCATCCTTCTGTATAAATAAAAGCTTTGGTGCCTGTCGTTTATAATCCAGAGAACAGCAATGACTGGACGTTTCAGTAACTGCTCAGATACCATCACTTTATGACTTTATTTGCCCGTATTGGGCATTTGCAGTGCTGTAAATGGCAGAGAGTCAACTTTTTTAATGATTAACTAGTCGAATAAACTGTACTAGATACTGTAGACGCCTGAAAAGCACGCCATCAGGTTCTGTTGTCTAAAGGAAGGTTAACTCAAGGTTACATACGTTACTCACCTGTTAACTTCTAGGTAGGTCCGAGTTGCTGTGAGGACAGGCACTGATAGAGACGATAAAAGCTTATTTTCATTGGCTTGATTTTGTCTTTGTCTGTCAGTAACGTTCTGTTTAGTTCCTGTCTCTATGAAGCCCCTCCTTCTGAAAAGCACACTGTGCTCTTATTGGTCGGCTGGAGCAGTGCGTTGTGATTGGTCGAGCGCTTCAAGTGTGTTTGGGAAATGTCTCGCCCCTTACCATAACAACCAGTTTAACACACTACTAACTAACTCAACCAGGCCCCGCCCCCTTTATTCTGCGCATTAATTATTATAATGAGGAATATTGTGACGTGTTCGTTCCTGGAGGAAACTCGAGACTACACTGGAGGCGTTTCAGGCGTTCAGAAACACTGACACTGATATAGAGAAGAACTGGAGCTTTTCATGATCAAACAGCAACGTTACACACTAAACACAGATGGAGATGGTAAACAGCTCCTCTTTAAATAATAGTGAAGCTAATGTCATAAAGTATAATAGGATAAAGGAATATAATAATAAAGGATAATAAAAAGTTATCAGAAAGGATTAGTCATAAACAATGTTGAAGAACTGATTTTAGGCATTTTTAGTCACATGACTCAGATTGAGGGCAGGAATGGACGAGATGGAGTAACACATGTTGGACGTGATCCTTATGTTATGAAGAGGAGTGATGTTTCTACTGAATTGAAAGACTTGCCAGCCGTCGAGGCGGTAGATAAAGAGAATGTGAAGCTGAGGTCTGGATTGTTAATATCGCGCTGTCTTTCTGCTAGTGAGTTTAGTTTTTCTGTCGGGATTGTGAGAAATGTCGCTGTTGTAGATCATTCATTCCCACAGGAGCTCACATCATCGTTCAGGGAGAAAACTGGAAAGAAGTGTGATACAATTTTCTCCTTTTCTACGTGTAAAAACTCCAAGGAAAGCAGGTTGAGAAGGTAAAGGGAAGATGCCGGATAGCAAATCTAATAATAATATCACTGATTAAACACTATCACCCGTGAGAAAAATCACATTGCTGAGTGCTTTTGAAAGTTTTGTATTTTGTTTGGTTTAATAATTAACATTACATTTGCGAGTATGACTCTCACTTGGCTTCAAAACCGTTCACAAGCTTATGGGTTTGATTTTGGTTGTCATTTGTTTAAATTAATACAAATCTATAAAGTGTGTCTGTTAGGGTGCATCAAATTTGAATGGGAAATTTCAATTTCAAAATATCAATTTGGCTGGCATTGCATTTTGTTCCAATTAACATAAAAATTACTTTTGCAAAGTTTTGAGGAATTCCATTGGGATTTAGGGGTGCCACCTAACACATGAACTTTGGCGAAATTTCGAAAAATGTGCAATTTTTAGTCTAATTGCCAAAAGGTTGACCTGGAAATGTTGAGTACAGTGAACTTTTATACAGTAACATGTTCTATAGGGTTATCAAAGTAAAAGTTGTTTGTTTGAACCCTTTGGGCAACTTGGGCATTTCTCAGAATTCAACTTTCAAGATTCTCCATTCATTTGTCCTATAGACAAAATGAATGGAGGTCAATGGGACATGTTCACATGGCCTTACCCTGTTAATTTACTGTAACAATTACAATGCTACTCTCAATACACATGAGACATCTACAGTGGGGAGAACAAATATTTGATACACTGCAGATTTATCAGGTTTTCCCACTTACAAAGCATGTAGAAGTCTGTAATTTTTATCATAGGTACTCTTCAACTGTGAGTGACGGAATCTAAAACAGACATCCAGAAAATCACATTGTATGATTTTTAAGTAATTAATTTGCATTTTATTGCATGACATAAGTATTTGATACATCAGAAAAGCAGAACTTTGGTACAGAAACCTTTGTTTGCAATTACAGAGATCATTCGTTTCCTGTAGTTCTTGACCAGGTTTGCACACACTGCTGGAATTTTGTCCCACTCCTCCATACAGACCTTCTCCAGATCCTTCAGGTTTCGGGGCTGTCGCTGGGAAATACAGACTTTCAGCTCCCTCCAAACATTTTGTATTGGGTTCAGGTCTGGAGGCTGGCTAGGCCACTCCAGGACCTTGAGATGCTTCTTACGGAGCCACTTCTCAGTTGCCCTGGCTGTGTGTTTCGGCCCATCTTCAATGCTCTTACTGAGGGAAGGAGGTAGTTGGTCAAGATCTCGCGATACATGGCCCCATCCATCCTCCCCTCAATACGGTGCAGTTGTCCTGTCCCCTTTGCAGAAAAGCATCCCCAAAGAATGATGTTTCCACCTCCATGCTTCACGGCTGGGATGGTTTTCTTGAGGTTGTACTCATCCTTCTTCTTCCTCCAAACACAGCGAGTGGAGTTTAGACCAAAAAGCTCTATTTCTGTCTCATCAGACCACATGACCTTCTCCCATTCCTCCTCTGGATCATCCAGATGGTCATTTGCAAACTTCAGATGGGCCTGGACATGCGCTGGCTTGAGCAGGGGGACCTTGAGTGCACTGCAGGATTTTAATCCATGAAGGTGTAGTGTGTTACTAATGGTTTTCTATGAGACTGTGGTCCCAGCTCTCTTCAGGTCATTGACCAGGTCCTGCTGTGTAGTTCTGGGCTGATCCCTCACCTTCCTCATGATCATTGATGCCCCACGAGGTGAGATCTTACATGGTGCCCAAGACCGAGGGAGATTGACCGTCACCTAGAACTTGTTCCATTTTCTAATAATTGCGCCCAGCCTAGCATCCCAGCCTTGTGCAGGTCTACAATTTTATCCCTGATGTCCTTACACAGCTCTCTGATCTTGGCCATTGTGGAGAGGTTGGAGTCTGTTTGATTGAGTGTGTGGATGGGTGTCTTTTATACAGGTTCACAATTTTTGTTTTAGATTCCGTCTCTCACAGTTGAAGTGTACCTATGATAAAAATTACAGACCTCTACATGCTTTGTAAGTGGGAAAACCTGCAAAATTGCCAGTGTATATCAAATACTTGTTCTCCCCACTGTATACTCTGAATATGACATTGTCCACTCTAGAATACTGTTGATGTTAAGCTTAATAGCTTAGCTAACATAAACTGTTGCTAGCTAACGTTAGCTAGATGTAATGAGCACCAAATACCTATAAATATGACTTAAATGACTTATGATAAATAAGTATACAAAGACAAAATTACAGATATGATAGTAATTATGTAATAATACATACCCAACACAGAAAGATCACCTCAAACAGAAAGATAATCTCAGTTTTCTAGAGCTATAGTATTGTTGACCTCAGATCTCCATTGTGACCATTGAGCACTGTTAAGCACTTTATCCAACAAAACCAGATGTGCGGTGGCACCCCTAAATCATCATGTACTGGAAAAATATTTTGCATGTGTTGTTTCTACATATATTGGAACATTTTTAGCACCCAGCCATATCAAAATTCAAGAATTGTGTTTTTTGATGCACCCTAGTGTCTGTGTCTGTCCGCTGAATGTCAGCTTGTGGAACACACGTTTATTTGGAGATTTCCTTCCATATGATGGCTGAAGCAGTGACATTGTTTTCAAGGTAACAGATCAACATTGTGGACGTAATTCTACAAAACCTCAGTGAAAACATCAAGTGATCATGCATTGGATACATACAGTAGTTTCTCTTCCCTGCAAACGATGCCATGTAGAATGTGAATATTTAAGTCAAAAACAAAAGGTAAGCTGGTCTCTGTATTAATGTCAGGATAAGCAGACACAAAACGTCATTAAAGAACGTCAAAACGTCATTTAGCAACCATAAACGACAAAAAACAGGCATTTTGAGTTTGTGAAAGTGCTTCATATGTAGAAAATGGCTTCCATCTGCGTTTCGTGGCACAGGACCTTTCAAACACACACAGATGACCTCTATTTATATGCAGAACGCACAGCTCTCGTTGGCTATTGAATGAATAAAACATTGAAATCCTTTACATTGCGTCTGTCCATTGAAATTGACTCAAAAGACTCAGTTTTCTCCCGGCTCCGGCTCTGCATTTGTTGTTATCATCTTTGGCATTTTAAGCATGCACCATTAAAGACAGTTCTGGCTGTTTAGCACATATGAAGGTCGGTTCGCTGTTTCAGAAATGTGCATTTCAAAGTTTCAAAACCGAGGTCTTTCTCAGTAAACAACGACGTTTGTGTGCTATTGGTCTCACTACTGATAATTATACAGGAGACTGAACTCTATTTGATAAATATACACACTACACACTAAAGAAAGATGAACATGAGGAAAGCACAGTAGGTCCTCTTTAAGTAACAGCCCCAGTGAAGTATTGTATTATATGAACACAGAGCCAGTGATCAAAGGCACATATTCCTATGATTGATCAAAGACTCTGAATGCAAACGTACATTAGTGCATTAAAACATACATTTGTAATGATCAACACAATCTGCTCATTGTCGAAGCTTCTGGTCCTTTCAGTTTCTTGAAGATTGTGCTTTGTTGGAATAATCACCATTGTTGAAAAATCCTTATTTTATATTAATATAAGCAGGCTTTATGTTCCCATGAATGGTGGAAATAAAGCACAGTATGAACTCGTGAAAAGCTTCATAGCTCTCACGCTGCTAATAAATGGCCACTTCATGATAAATTCAGACTAAAATAGGATCCAGTGATGTGTATTTCATCCGCTGCGTCATTGGCTGGTCCGATCGCACACGAGCCAATCAGAGCGGAGCGTGATTACAATGGGAAACTGCAGATGGTTCGACTATAGCACAGTTTTCACAGCTTGCAACAAAACACAGATGATTCAGAGATATTCAGACACTCGTCAAGGCCGGTGTTTGTTTTTGGTCAAGTGTTATGATCATAACCTCTACACTATCAACACAAATGAACTTGATTCTGCACAATCTGGTTCAGCCAGAGCCTGCAATGTGTCTTTTCTGTCTTCCTATTACATTAAATTGTGACACACAGGAAGTGACATCATTTCTCAAGAATGGTGAGGAAATATTTCAAGCTTTCATAATGTAGCATTAACAGAATTCGTCAAAACCAAACATTTGGTGATTATTGAAATAAAAATCAAACAAATATTCGTATGTTTTATTTATATGTTTAAAATGAGTTGATCACTCGATCCATAAGAAGTAGTTAACTACAGCAATAACTTTATTGGATTTGCTGAATTTCATTATGTTATTACACAAGTGGAGTTTACATTTTAAATTAAAGTCCCGCTGTAAGTCATTCATTGTATCCCTTAAAACTCATCTTTGATCACCAAAATGACATATTTAAAGCTTTTGTTTTTCCTTGGAAAACATTCTTCATGCCTTAAAATATCTTGAATGTAACTCGACACCCTTGCCTCATTCAGTATGCGCGGTTCTATGAATATGCAAATGAGCCCCGCCTCCACTCACTCACTCAGCTCAGAGATCCACTGGTTGACGATCACACGTTGATCTGATTGGTTAAAAGGTAGTTTGTGACGTCAGAAACACCAGCGATTTCAAAGCGTGTTTTTGAGACTGTCTTTGGTTCACTGCAGTTTTAAGGAGGAAATACTCAGCAATGCTGTCGACTTATGAACTTACACATGGTTTGTCTTAAAGCAGA